>NC_068358.1:10867900-11122900 GCF_020536995.1 Dreissena polymorpha
GGTAAAATATTATACCCCCACCCATGGTAGGTGGTTGGGTATATTGATTTTCTATAGCACCTTCTTTTCTACCATCTTAGTCCAATGGTATTTAAATCAGATTTTGGAAGTATTGCTATTGCTGTCATTAAGGTTGAGTGTATGTGCATCGTGAGCCTGTAGTCAGAACTAGGATGCCCTAACTGTAAATTCATCATGAAAAAGTTAACTTTATCGTAAATGTTTTTGGACTGGATTTAATGATGCGTGTACGACACATGTACTTAACTAAACAGTCAAAATAAGAAATCAAAGGCTGGTCAGTAAAGACATGAGGCAGCTCGTGTATTCATCATTCATCTGGCAATGTTGCAATGACTGAGTACATAATTTCACCATGTAGAGAGGCCTATCACATGTAAGATACTTGTACATAGATCTAAGGTCATGGTCACTCTTAAGAGTTTAAGGTCAAATATGTGCACAATACAGCTTGTCAAAAATTTCACTGTGTCGAGCAATTAACAATAACTTACAATTACTTACAGTCATTTGTACTGGTCTATTCTCAAAGTATGGTCAGGAAATAGCTGTTTTACAGCTTTTTGTGTATTGTAACATCATAATTCAAATGAAAATTTTAAAATATCTTTGTTTTCCTTGTTCAGAGGACATTGTTTACGTAATGCCTGTGCCCCAAGATCGAATTTCAGGGTCCCAATCAGCCAAGGCTTCAATATTTTTTATCTGATCTTTAGTGGATAATATATTTCAAATATTTATTTACTTGGTCTATAACTGTTAATAGGGAAATTGTGCATGTGCTGACGTATAAACATTGATGATAACCGTTTTTTTCGAGTTGCTATCATACTGTATTCTAAAATTAAATTAAAATGATTCAAAAATGTTTAATATGTTTGTTCATAAATATTTTCAGAAAGCACCTTTATGTGAAAAGACTAAACCAAAAGAAAAGAAACAATCGGATGATTCAATAAAGGATATGAAACAAAAGTTTCTTCAAAGGTCAAAAAGTGTCATGGATGCATTAAAACAGGACATTCATCATCAGATAGGCAGTTTGTTCCCACCAGAGACCAAAGCTGGATCTTTTCAGAAAAAAAGCAGTGGCACAAGTTTATACAAGCAGGATGTGCATGCAGCATTGCTCACCAATAAACCAAGAGAGTTTCAAGTTGAAAAAGAGGACACTGGTTCCAAAAACACTAATTCAGAGATGTTCTACTTGTCTTCTGATTCACAGACAGGTATTGCATTGCCTGAACCATTGGAACAATGTTCAAGTTCATCTGAAAGTGATTTACCTGCTAAATGTTTAAGATCATCTGAAAGTGATTTACCTGATAAATGTTTGCATTCTGATGAAAAGCCAAGGAAAAGTGGGGATATGTGTGAAAAAAATGTTGTTTATACACAGAATGAGGATCTTGATGTCAATAACACAAATGCAGAAAAAGTGATGGATCAGTTTCCAGACTCAATTGACATTAATGAAATTGAAAACGATGGAGTATTGACGCTTGTTCCGGAGGGCTCCATTAAAAGTCAGAGTGAGCATATTAGCTCAGATCAAACAAATAACAAATCACAAAATACTTCCAGCTCAAATGTATTGTTAAAAACAAAAGTGGAGTGTATAATAGACTGTGCCAAATACATTAAATCTGAATTAAGTAATGCAACCCCTTACGACTTAAATAGTTGTTTACCTTTGAAGCAATCTGAGAATTATAACATTATTTCAACACAAGATTATGTGATCCACGCAGAAGGCATGGAAGCTGGGGCAGAAAGTATTAAGTCAAGTACTGTACAAATGCCCTCAACAACATCAAATGTATCTGGTTCACAGTTTGCACCAATCACAAGTCCATCAAGGAACATTGATGGACAAATCCAGATAAGACACATTGCAGGTCACCAAAACATGAGCAGTTTTACAGATTCCGACAAGAGCAGGACATCCACTCCGAATCCTCATTGTTGGCAAGATATGTCTGTAATTGGTCACAACAATTGTCCCACATGTGGTTGCCAGCAAGTACAACTATCAATGAATTCTTGGAATCAATTTGTGGGTCAATGCTCCTTTGTGCGAAGAAAACTTTTTCAGGGAACATGTCAACGGCCAAGAATTCATTGTATCTCAGAGGGCGATGCTGATCACCATTGTGCAGAGACATGCTTGCACCGATCTCATACTTACCCCGAGTTTACTGTTGACCTTCTTGCTCAAGCAAGAGAGTTTTTAGATACTTCAGGTAAATTATTTCAAGATGCAATTAAATTTGTCATTGTAAGCGATTTCACAAATTTTAGGGAACAATTTCTTAAAAATCAAGTGTTTCTTAATGGTTTGTGGTTTCATTTCAGGCATTTCTCCAAATTTAATGCTAAAAGTGAGCAACCTAGTTGGTAATGAATGGAAGACTGTGCTCCGAAGACTAGGTGTTAATGATACTTTAATTGATAATTTTGATCACCAGTTTCCAACCATTAAGGAAAAACTATATCAAGGACTACTACATTGGAAAAGGAGTAATGGAATTGCAGCTACATTTAATATATTGGAAACTTGTCTTAAAGAAAGTGGATTAACTTATGTTGCTGAACAAATTAGTGGCAATTTTACAACATAGCATTGTAAAATATTCATTGTTTTTGACGAGTTTTCCATTTTAATTATCAAGTGATCAGTGAATATACTATTTTATTGTAAGAAAACATGTGTTCTATAATTTCACAAGGGCAAAACATCCATGACTTACCAAACTTCACTTTTCATTGTATGCTTTTCCATTAATTGAATTAATTTTTGAAGAGCTTAACTGTTGTTTTTTTTCATGAGAATCATGGGGTGTGATTTAACTTTTTTTTAACGGGGATCGTGATGCTCCATTTCATTTTCTTCATAAATTCAGTAACAAGAAACACTTAACAGTGAACATAACCAATTATTTGCTTGGTAATTTTTATTCAGGTTTTCAACAAAGTGAAAAAACACAACGTTTTATATGGAGATGTTTGGTTTTTATGCTCCCCCAAAATTTATTATGGTGGGAGCATATAGTCAAGAGGAGATGTGCATATTATCAGCATGTTCTGGTCAGATGATTTTTCACAGAGTTATGGCCCTTTGGAATTTTCTATTAAAAAAATTATTTCTTGTCCCCCCAGCTACATGTACTATGCCCTCAAGACGTATCCTTTTATCTAAATATATAGTACAATATTGTGACAAAAAAAAACTTTGGGGAGCATCACCCGTCTCCGACGGTTTCTTGTTAAATAATATATTGAGATATTTTGTTAGATATTTTATTGAGATGTATTTGTAAGGTATTAAATTGAGAATATGTGTTATATATAAGATAGAGATTTTTTGTTAGATATTAGATTGAGATCTTTTGTTTAATATTAGATTGAGATGTTATTGTTATTGAGGTGTGTTTGTTAGTTATAATATTGAGTTTTATTTGTAAGATATTATTTTGAGATGTATTTATTTGATATTAGATTAAGACAAATTGCCTCTGACAAACCGTTATTTGTCAGAACAATAATTATTTAAAACTGTTCCAAATATATCAGATTTTTATCTAATTCACTTAAAGACATTTTTTCAAAAATAGGGAAATTGTGAACAAGTCCCTTTAACAGGATAAGCTTAAGCTAACTGTTTTACATTGTACACAAATAATTGTATTTCAAACGTTAATTGAAATTAAATCTGAATTTAAAAACATAAATATTAATGTGTATATCATCATTTACTTTAATGTAGTAATATGAATAAATGAAACTAGAGCTTTGTCACAGACCTGAAGAATACCCCCACATGCCGCATTGACACAGAATAAATTTTGCATGTTGTCTTCACAAAAAACAGCGGACACCATGCTAAATGTTTAAAACGCACTAAGTGACCCCTTGGCCTAGTTTTTGACCCAACATGGCCCATGTTTGAACTTGACCTACACATCTTTAAGATACAACTTCTGACCAAGTGTGGTGAAGATCGGATGAAAACAACTTGAATTAGAGAGCGGACACCATGCTCAATGTTTAAAACGCACTAAGTGACTCGTGACCTAGTATTTGACCTGCCTGGACCCATGTTGGAACTTGGCCTAGACATCATCTAGATACGACTTCTGACCAAGTTTGGTGAAGCTTGGATGAAAACTACTTGAATTAGAGAGCGGACACCATGCTCAATGTTTAAAACGCTCTTAAGTGACCATTTGACCTAGTTTTTGACCCAACATGACCTTTATTTGAACTTGACCTAGACATCATTTAAATACATCTGACCAAGTTTGGTGAAGATCGGATAAAACCAACTTGAATTAGAGAGCGACAACTTAATACAACAGACCGACTGAGAAACATAAAGTGAAAAAACCACAAGAACTACGGATTGATAATGAGAACCATAACTCAAATTGAATTAAAGAATTAAGCAAATTGTTTTTTTACCAAGCTACAAACCCCTTAGGCATATGTTTTCTAACTGATTGATTGGTTGGTGATGACAAGTAGTTCTTTTGGACAGTTATATTCTTGGATAGAAGGTCAAGATGGACCTGTTAAGGCAATAACTTTTAAACCCTGAGGCCTACTTTGTATGACGGGTATGTATATTTACCGCTGTCCTTGTGTGTGTGGAGGGGGTGTTGCTTGCATTTCTATGTTTGTGTGGGACATTTTGTGTCGAGCTCAAACGATCATTATAGCAAGACAATGTGTCGCATGTTCAAACCATGTTGCTAGCTTCAAGGTCAAAGTCATAGTGGAGACTGAGATTTTGCATATTTGCGTATACATGTATTGTGAAAGTACATTTGTGTGATGTGCTCATTACTTTGTCTTGCATAATGGAATTTCTTAAATGATCACATGATCATCATATCAACACCATGTGTCCCATGCAACAACCATGTTGCTCTCTTAAAGGTAAATAAACACTTGTAGTGTTTTGGTATGCCTCATATATTCTTATATAAGGAAAGTAGTTCTTTGTAACCCGTCCATGTTGTGCATGATGGGATATGAAAATAAATTGGAACAAATAATCCACATATCAAGACGATATATTGCATGAAGCAACCATGTTGCTCGCTTCGAGATGAAGATCACAGTAGACACTTGGAGTATTTGCATATTCTTTATATGCATATAGGCAAACATTACGTTCCTGTGTGTCCCATAACTTTGCAATGCATGATATGATTTCAATATAAATTGGCACAAATATGAAGAGAAAGTGTCTTATGTGCAACCTTGTCACTCACTTCAAGGTCAAAGCCCCTGAGGATATAGTGTTTTTTTCATATTTCTTACATGCATATAGTGAAAGCGCATCTTTGTGTACTGGCAATAACTTTGTTGTGCATAGTGGGATATCAAAATATATTATCATCATATAAAGTGCAAAACCTTGTTGCTGTTTTCATAGGGATTTGTCCCTTTGCCCCCTATGTTGTGACTAATATTAAAACTTTCTAATTTTATCAATAATGCTTATAAAAGCTTATTGCATATTTCCAATTTTCTCAATAATACTTATAAAGCTTATTGCATAACTTTACAGTTCCACAGCTGATTGTGGATCCATGTACAAAGACATTTGTAATAAGCAGTTACTTGAACTAAGAAACCTGTTATAATGCATTCTTACTGATATAAGATTAATGGTTGTTATTAACAAGTTTGTCTCATAGCCTTTGTCATTGTATTAGTACAACATTCCATGCACATCAACAAACATTTTCATGATGCAATATGTATTACTTATTTATCAAGGTTCCTTTATAATAGTGTTGTTAATTGTGGATTTGATTTGACAACAAATGTTTCTGTATTGGTTTTCTATAACCACCTGGTAACGCCAATTATGCAACAAATTCCTAGGCTACACCAAACTAGTATAAAAAGGAAATGCAGACCTCCATCTGTACTGCATTCCTTCTTTATAAATAAATGGTGTTTTTCTATTAGGCGTTGCAGTCCGGCTTCCTCCCAAACCTCTCACAGAAAAAGTTAAACTACATCAAGGAGTCGTTACATCAAAATTATTCGAGTTCAATATTCAATTTTCAAAAGACAATTCAATGAACAAATCGTAACTGAATAATATATAAACAAAACGCTTATAAACAAAACACTTCTTAACAACTTATCTTGACAACAAACTCACAACAAAAGTTGTCAAACTTTCTCAAAGGTTTAGTTTACAGTGGACATGTGCATGATCCTTTTATTTCTATAGTCCAAGTGCATGTTTGGGTCTGGTCAATTACTTTGTAGGGATGGCTAATATTATGATTGCAACTAAATAACAAATTGAGCTAGTGTATTGAACAGTGTGCATGAATTAACTTATATCCAAATCTAGCATGGGGTCACAAATGGAAAGGATGGATTCAAGAACACTGTTTATAAAGAATACAAGAACAATGTTTATAAATTTAGTAGAATTGTTTGCATGTACACTTTTAAAACAAACTAAGTAATTGTAATGAAGCTTCATACATAGATACCATACATTCATGGACTGCACCAGGGATGGATGTGATCCAGGTTAGATCAATGCTTCTAAAAATGTATAAATGGTTCTTGCTGAACATCTTAAGAACAATTTAGTTATTGTGATGAAACTGAAATCATGTATACATCATATAACGAGAGCGCCGATGGCGTTAAAAGCATAGGTGCAAGATACAGGGAAGAATGGCGTCACGTGGTATAATGTAGTTCGATATCGCCATCCGCGAATTTCTCAAATCAATAATTTCAAACAATTACCGACTATTTAAATAGATAATCTTTCCATTTACATCAGTGTTTGAAACGCTTATAAAAAATAATTACCCAAGCCTTTCAAAATTTAAGCACGGACAGATCTGTATCGAACTATTCTTTTCACAAATGAAAATAGACGCTACCCTATTCGTCTGCGTCAAGAATTTGTCGTAAAACTTGTGGTAAGCGTTAGATGCAGACGTGCACAACAGATTGAGTTATGAATACAGATTTCTGAATGCAGATTTTTATAGAAACTCCTCACAGCAGTTACTTCCCTTGCTTCGCCCGGTCAGTAACTTCTAGTATAAGGGAGGCCACTGCGTAGGAGATTGAGATTTATAGTGCAGATAGAATTGTTTTACGAACGAAATTTGTTTTAGGTTATAAGAAGATTTTTTAACATAAAACGGTCTTAGAAAAATTCCCTAAAAACGGTGTCAGCAATATTCTTGGAAGAAAACGTTAGAAAAACGTTTTCAAAAAAAAATTGTAAGAATGACCATATACTAAATTAAATAGATATTTCGTCAGATTTTTGATCAGGTAAGGCTTCATAAAGGGCAACCAATCGATGTGGATTTTAGAAATGTGGTATATACCATAAGCATAGGTGCGTAAACGCACCTATGCTAAAAACAAGATACCTTAAAAGCAACAATAACTTAGTTTATTTTTTATTAATATACAAAAAGTTTGATTGAGAAACAATGATAAAAATTCTGACTATAAAATTCTAGTTGGCTGTTCTCAGGCAGCTCCTGTTCATGCATACTGTTATGTTGTTGTTTGTTTTAACCTTGACTCTAAAGCTATTTGTTTGTTTTAACCTTGACTCTAAAGCTATTTGTTACTTACCTTTAATGAAAATACTATCATATTGTGATTCGATTTTTGAGGTATTAGGGCCATATTTTTAGTTCAAAATAACAGAACAATTATTAAAGCTTTCATTTTCAGCTCGCCTGAGCACAACGTGCTCATGGTGAGCTTTTGTGATCGCCTTTTGTCCGTCGTCCATCCGTCCTCAACATTTTGCCTTGTGAACACTCTAGAGGCCACATTTATTGTCTGATTGTCATGAAACTTGGTCAGAACATTTGTCCAAATGATAGATCGACCGAGTTCGAAACTGGGTCATGCTGGGTCAAAAACTGGGTCACTAGGTCAAAAAAAAGAAAAACCTTGTGAACACTGTAGAAGTTACATTTGATGCCCAATCTTCATGTAACTTTGTTAAAATGTTTGTCTTAATGATATGTTGGTTGAGTTCAAAAATGGTTACGGTCCATTGAAAAACATGGCCACCAGGGGGCGGGGCAGTATTCCTTATATGGCTATAGAGAAACCTTGTGAACACTCTAGAAGTCACAATGTTTGCCCAATCATCATGAAAGTTGGTCAAAACATTGGTTTCATTGATATCTCGGACGAGTTCGAAAATAGTTCAGATCGGTGAAAAAACATGGCCTCCAGGGGGCGGTGCAGTTTTCTCTATATGTATATAGTGAAAACATGTGAACTCTTTAGAAGTCACATTTTTGGTCAATTCTTCCTGAAATTTGGTTATAACATTTGTTTCCTGGAAAAGTCGGTTGAGTTCGAAAATGGTTTGGTTCAGTAAAAAAACATTGCCGCCAGAGGGGGGTGGGGGGTCTTTTTCCTTATATTTATATAGTAAAAAAACTTGTGAACACTCTAGAAGTCACATTTTTTGCCTAATTATCATGAAATTTTGTCTTAATATCGATTTTATAAATATCTCGGACGAGTTTGAAAACGGTCATGATCAGTGAAAAAACATGGGTGCCAGGGCGCGGGGCAGTTTTCGCAATATGTATATAGTGAAAACATGTAAACAGTCTAGAAGACATATTTTTTGCCCAATCTTCATGAAATTTGGTCAGAACATTTGTTTCCTGGATACGACAGTTGAGTTCAAAAATAGTTCGGATCGGAAATAAAACATTGCCACCAGGGGGGCGGGGGCCTTTTTCCTTATATTTATATAGTAAAGAAGCTTGTGAACACTCTAGAAGTCACATTTTTTTCCTAATCATCATGAAATGTGGTCATATCGGACGAGTTTGAAAATGGTTGTGATCATTTGAAAAACATGGCCGCCAGTGGATGGGGCAGTTTTCTCTATATGTATGTAAGAAGCATTTTCCTTTATATATTATATATATATTTTTTTTATGTGGGTAATAAAAACATGGCCGCCAGGGTGGGTGGGGTAATTTTCTATATAGGCCTATTGTGAATACTTTGGAACACCTTATTTTTTAAGTCTGTCTTCTCATACCAATAATTTGAAATATTTGCTGAAGAGTTTTAATCTTTGTTTCTTTCCATCTTAGTCTCTCAGGTGAGCGACCCAGGGTCCTTTGGGGCCTCTTGTTTTACTTGTCATCTTGCAATTTTTTAAGACCTCTACATGTTGTCTAAATAAATAACATTTTGAAAGTAAAAAACTACCTTAGTAATTTCTAGTCTGTTAAAAACAAGACTGCCAGATGGCATGACAGTTTTCCTAAAATGGCTTTTATGAAACCCCGTGAGCAATATAGAAGTTACATTATTAGGTCCAATAAGAAAACTTGCTCATATCATGAAAAATCAGGCTCCTTGGCAGTGGGGGAGTTTTTAGCTCACCTGTCACGAAGTGACATGGTGAGCTTATGTGACCGTGTGATGTCCGGCGTCCGTTGTGTGTGCGTGCTTGTGTGCGTGCGTCTGTCAACAATTTGTTTGTGTAGACAGAAGAGGTCAAAGTTTTCATCCAATCTTGAATGACATTTGATCAAAATGTTTATCTTGATGAAATCTGGTTTGGGATTGTATGTGGGTCATCTGGGGTCAAAAACTAGGTCACTAGGTCAAAAACTAGGTCACATAATAGGTCAAATAATAGAAAAACCTTGTGTAGACAATAGAGGTCGCAGTTTTCATCTGATCTTTATGAAATTTGGTAAGAATGTTTATCTTGATAAAATCTGGGTTGGGATTGTTTTTGGGTAATCTGGGGTCAAAAACTAGGTCACTAGGTCAAATAATTAAATTAAAAAATCATCAACAATTTGTTTGTGTGGACAGTAGAGGTCACAGTTCTCATCCAATGTTTATGAAATTTGGTCAGAATGTTTATCTTGATGAAATCTGGCTTGGGAATGTATTTGGGTCATCTGGGGTCAAAAACTAGGTCACTAGGTAAAAAACTAGGTCAAATAATAGAAAAACCTTGTGTAGACAATAGAGGTCGCAGTTTTTCATCCAATCTTTATGAAATTTGGTCAGAATGTTTATCTTGATGAAATCTGGGTTGGGATTGTATTTGGGTCATCTGAGGTAAAAAACTAGGTCACTAGGTCAAATGATAGAAAAACCGTCAACTATTTGTTTGTGTAGACAGAAGAGGTCACAGTTTTCATCCAAACTTTATGAAATTTGGTCAGAATGTTTATCTTGATGAACTCTGGGTTGGGATTGTATTTGGGTTATCTGGGGTCAAAAACTAGGTTACTAGGTAAAAAACTAGGTCACAGTTTTCATCCAATCTTTATGAAATTTGGTCAGAATGTTTATCTTGATAAAATCTGGGTTGTGATTGTATTTGGGTCATCTGAGGTAAAAAACTGGGTCACTAGGTCAAATAATAAAAAAATCTTGTGTAGACAATAGAGGTCACATTTTTCATCAAATCTTAATGCAATTTGGTTAGAATGTTTATCTTGATGAAATCTGGGTTGGGATTGTATTTGGGTTATCTGGGGTCAAAAACTAGGTTACTAGGTAAAAAACTAGGTCACATAATAGAAAAACCTTGTGTAGACAATAGAGGTCACAGTTTTCATCCAATCTTTATGAAATTTGGTCAGAATGTTTATCTTGATGAAATCTGGGTTGTGATTGTATTTGGGTCATCTTGGGTCAATAACTAGGTCACTAGGTCAAATAATAGAAAAACCTCGTGTAGACAATAGAGGTCACAGTTTTCATCCA
Organism: Dreissena polymorpha; assembly: GCF_020536995.1. NCBI lineage: Eukaryota > Metazoa > Mollusca > Bivalvia > Myida > Dreissenidae > Dreissena > Dreissena polymorpha. The sequence goes on from NC_068358.1 coordinate 10,878,710, forward strand.
ATCTTCATGAAATTTGCTCAGAATGTTTGTCTTGATGAAATCTGGGTTGGGATTGTATTTGGGTCACGTGGGTCAAAAACTAGGACAATAGGTCAAATATTAGAAAAACCTTGTTTAGACAATAGAGGTCACAGTTTTCATACAATCTTTATGAAAATTGGTCAGAATGTTTATCTTGATGAAAACTGGGTTGGGATTGTATTTGGGTCATCTGAGGTCAAAAACTAGGTCACTAGGTCAAATAAAAGAAAAACCTTGTGTAGACAGTAGAGGTCACAGTTTTCATCCAATTTTTATGAAATTTGGTCAGAATGTTAATCTAATGAAATCTGGGTTGGGATTGTATTTGGGTCATCTGGGATCAAAAACTAGGTCACTAGGTTAAATAATAAACAAGGGGCAAAATTGTCACAGCACCAGGTTTTCAATTTGAAAACAAAGTCTGAAAAAGGGAGACAACTTAAACTGAACTGATTTTTCATAGTTACCTCCCTTGTTTCCAAATAAATCTATTTTTTGTCGTGGCGACCTTGACCTTGGAGATATTGACATAATTCTTTCGTGCGACACACCGTCCAATGATGGTGAACAAACGTGCCAAATGATTTTAAAATCTCACTATGAATGACATAGTTATGGCCTGACAAGCTCATTTATGGCCATTTTTGACATTTGAACTCAAGATGTGATCTTGACCTTGAAGATATCGACGTAATTCTTTCGTGCGACACACTGTCTAATGATGGTGAACAAATGTGCAAAATGATTTTAAGATCTAACAATGAACGACAAAGTAATGGCCGGGACAAGCTTTTCCTCCCTCCAGCCTGCCCGCCCGCCGACAATCGTCAATCTAATAACCAGTTGTTTGCTTCGGAAAACCTGGTTAAAAACCTTGTGTGGACAATAGAGGTCACAGTTTTCATCCAATCTTTATGAAATTTGGTCAGAATGTTTATCTTGATAAAATCTGGGTTGTGATTGTATTTGGGTCATCTGAGGTAAAAAACTGGGTCACTAGGTCAAATAATAAAAAAATCTTGTGTAGACAATAGAGGTCACATTTTTCATCAAATCTTAATGCAATTTGGTTAGAATGTTTATCTTGATGAAATCTGGGTTGGGATTGTATTTGGGTTATCTGGGGTCAAAAACTAGGTTACTAGGTAAAAAAACTAGGTCACATAATAGAAAAACCTTGTGTAGACAATAGAGGTCACAGTTTTCATCCAATCTTTATGAAATTTGGTCAGAATGTTTATCTTGATGAAATCTGGGTTGTGATTGTATTTGGGTCATATTGGGTCAATAACTAGGTCACTAGGTCAAATAATAGAAAAACCTCGTGTAGACAATAGAGGTCACAGTTTTCATCCAATCTTCATGAAATTTGCTCAGAATGTTTGTCTTGATGAAATCTGGGTTGGGATTGTATTTGGGTCACGTGGGTCAAAAACTAGGACAATAGGTCAAATATTAGAAAAACCTTGTTTAGACAATAGAGGTCACAGTTTTCATACAATCTTTATGAAAATTGGTCAGAATGTTTATCTTGATGAAAACTGGGTTGGGATTGTATTTGGGTCATCTGAGGTAAAAAACTAGGTCACTAGGTCAAATGATAGAAAAACCGTCAACTATTTGTTTGTGTAGACAGAAGAGGTCACAGTTTTCATCCAAACTTTATGAAATTTGGTCAGAATGTTTATCTTGATGAACTCTGGGTTGGGATTGTATTTGGGTTATCTGGGGTCAAAAACTAGGTTACTAGGTAAAAAACTAGGTCACAGTTTTCATCCAATCTTTATGAAATTTGGTCAGAATGTTTATCTTGATAAAATCTGGGTTGTGATTGTATTTGGGTCATCTGAGGTAAAAAACTGGGTCACTAGGTCAAATAATAAAAAAATCTTGTGTAGACAATAGAGGTCACATTTTTCATCAAATCTTAATGCAATTTGGTTAGAATGTTTATCTTGATGAAATCTGGGTTGGGATTGTATTTGGGTTATCTGGGGTCAAAAACTAGGTTACTAGGTAAAAAACTAGGTCACATAATAGAAAAACCTTGTGTAGACAATAGAGGTCACAGTTTTCATCCAATCTTTATGAAATTTGGTCAGAATGTTTATCTTGATGAAATCTGGGTTGTGATTGTATTTTGGTCATCTTGGGTCAATAACTAGGTCACTAGGTCAAATAATAGAAAAACCTCTTGTAGACAATAGAGGTCACAGTTTTCATCCAATCTTCATGAAATTTGCTCAGAATGTTTGTCTTGATGAAATCTGGGTTGGGACTGTATTTGGGTCACGTGGGTCAAAAACTAGGACAATAGGTCAAATATTAGAAAAACCTTGTTTAGACAATAGAGGTCACAGTTTTCATACAATCTTTATGAAAATTGGTCAGAATGTTTATCTTGATGAAAACTGGGTTGGGATTGTATTTGGGTCATCTGAGGTCAAAAACTAGGTCACTAGGTCAAATAAAAGAAAAACCTTGTGTAGACAATAGAGGTCACAGTTTTCATCTAATCTTTATGAAATTTGGTCAGAATGTTAATCTTGATGAAATCTGGGTTGGGATTGTATTTGGGTCATCTGGGATCAAAAACTAGGTCACTAGGTTAAATAATAAACAAGGGACAAAATTGTCACAGCACCAGGTTTTCAATTTGAAAAAAAAGTCTGAAAAAGGGAGACAACTCAAACTGAACTGATTTTTCATAGTTACCTCCCTTGTTTCCAAATAAGACTATTTTTTGTCGTGGCGACCTTGACCTTGGAGATATTGACATAATTCTTTCGTGCGACACACCGTCCAATGATGGTGAACAAACGTGCCAAATGATTTTAAAATCTCACTATGAATGACATAGTAATGGCCCGACAAGCTCATTTATGGCCATTTTTGACATTTGAACTCAAGATGTGATCTTGACCTTGAAGATATCGACGTAATTCTTTCGCACGACACACTGTCTAATGATGGTGAACAAATGTGCAAAATGATTTTAAGATCTAACAATGAACAACAAAGTAATGGCCGGGACAAGCTTTTCCTCCGTCCAGCCTGCCCGCCCGCCGACAATCGTCAATCTAATAACCAGTTGTTTGCTTCAGAAAACCTGGTTAAAAACCTTGTGTGTACAATAGAGGTCACAGTTTTCATCCAATCTTTATGAAATTTGGTCAGAATGTTTATCTTGATAAAATCTGGGTTGTGATTGTATTTGGGTCATCTGAGGTAAAAAACTGGGTCACTAGGTCAAATAATAAAAAAATCTTGTGCAGACAATAGAGGTCACATTTTTCATCAAATCTTAATGCAATTTGGTTAAAATGTTTATCTTGGTGAAATCTGGGTTGGGATTGTATTTGGGTTATCTGGGGTCAAAAACTAGGTTACTAGGTAAAAAACTAGGTCACATAATAGAAAAACCTTGTGTAGACAATAGAGGTCACAGTTTTCATCCAATCTTTATGAAATTTGGTCAGAATGTTTATCTTGATGAAATCTGGGTTGTGATTGTATTTGGGTCATCTGAGGTAAAAACTGGGTCACTAGGTCAAATAATAAAAAAATCTTGTGTAGACAATAGAGGTCACATTTTTCATCAAATCTTAATGAAATTTGGTTAGAATGTTTATCTTGATGAAATCTGGGTTGGGATTGTATTTGGGTCATCTGGGGTCAAAAACTAGGTCACTAGGTCAAATAAAAGAAAAACCTTGTGTAGACAATAGAGGTCACAGTTTTCATCCAATCTTTATGAAATTTGGTCAGAATGTTAATCTTGATGAAATCTGGGTTAGGATTGTATTTGGGTCATCTGGGATGAAAAACTAGGTCACTAGGTTAAATAATAAACAAGGGACAAAATTGTCACAGCACCAGGTTTTCAATTTGAAAAAAAAAAGTCTGAAAAAGGGAGACAACTCAAACTGAACTGATTTTTCATAGTTACCTGCCTTGTTTCCAAATAAATTTATTTTTTGTCGTGGCAAACTTGACCTTGGAGATATTGACATAATTCTTTGTGCGACACACCGTCCAATGATGGTGAACAAACGTGCCAAATGATTTTAAAATCTCACTATGAATGACATAGTTATGGCCCGACAAGCTCATTTATGGCCATTTTTGACATTTGAACTCAAGATGTGATCTTGACCTTGAAGATATCGACGTAATTCTTTCGCGCGACACACTGTCTAATGATGGTGAACAAATGTGCAAAATGATTTTAAGATCTAACAATGAACGACAAAGTAATGGCCGGGACAAGCTTTTCCTCCCTCCAGCCTGCCCGCCCGCCGACATTCGTCAATCTAATAACCAGTTGTTTGCTTCGGAAAACCTGGTTAAAAACCTTGTGTGGACAATAGAGGTCACAGTTTTCATCCAATCTTTATGAAATTTGGTCAGAATGTTTATCATGATGAAATCTGGGTTGTGATTGTATTTGGGTCATCTGAGGTAAAAAACTGGGTCACTAGGTCAAATAATAAAAAAATCTTGTGTAGACAATAGAGGTCACATTTTTCATCAACTCTTAATGAAATTTGGTTAGAATGTTTATCTTGATGAAATCTGGGTTGGGATTGTATTTGGGTCATCTGGGGTTAAAAACTAGGTCACTAGGTCAAATAAAAGAAAAACCTTGTGTAGAAAATAGAGGTCACAGTTTCCATCCAATCTTCATGAAATTTGGTCAGAATGTTTATCTTGATGAAATCTGGGTTGGGATTGTATTTGGGTCATCTGATGTCAAAAACTAGGTCACAAGGTCAAATAATAGAAAAACCTTGTGTAGACAATAGAGGTCACAGTTTTCATCCAATCTTTATGAAATTTGGTCAGAATGTTTATCTTGATGAAATCTGGGTTGGGATTGTATTTGGGTCATCTGGGGTAAAAAAACTAGGTCAAATAATAGAAAAAACTTGTGTAGACAATAGAGGTCACAGTTTTCATCCAACCTTTATGAAATTTGGTCAGAATGTTTATCTTGATAAAATCTGGATTGGGATTGTATTTGGGTCATTTGGGGTCAGAAACTAGGTCACTAGGTCAAATCATAGAAAAACCTTGTGTAGACAATAGAGGTCACAGTTTTCATCAGATCTTAATGAAATATGGTGAGAACGTTTGTCTTGTTAAAATCTGGGTTGGGATCGAATTTGGGTCATCTAGGGTCAAAAACTAGATCTCTAGGTCAAAGTTTAAAAAAAACTTGTGTAGACAGTAGAGGTCACAGTTTTCATCCAAACTTAATAAAATATGGCCAGAATGTTAATCTTGATGAAATCTGGGTTGGGATTGAATTTGGGCCATCTGTGGTCAAAAACTAGGTCAAATCATAGAAAAACCTTGTGTAGACAATGAAGCCATAGTTTTCATTAGGTCTTAATGAAATGTGGTCAAAATATTTATCTTGTTAATATCTGATTTTTGGATCGTATATGGGTCATCTGGGGTCAAAAATTAGGTCACCGGGCCAATTCTAGTAAAACCACATCTTAATGAAATTTTGTCAGAATGTATTAACTGATGAAATATGGCTTGGGATTGTATATGGGTCTGATAGAATTTAAGGTGATGTAGCAAGGTGAGTCAGATGAGCGATTCAGGGCCATCATGGCCCTCTTGTTTCTATTCTTGTGGAGTTAGAAAATGATAAGGATTCATTGAAAACACTGCTGTCTGTGTTTGGGCTATAGTAAAATAGTGTGAAGTTCTTGTTCAGAAAAATTTAGTATGTCTGGTCTCTTGTTGAGCGTTCTATATTCTGAGCTCTTTCGCCCTTAAGTATACTCTCATTAGGGAAAATTATTAGCAAGATGTGCCTTTATAGTACATCACTATTGTTTTTTGTCTATTCATATAAACATGTGCAATCAAACCTTTTACATGCTTAAATCCAAAGATAATCATTTATATTTATTAATTGGCTGAAATCGAATAAATAGCATACTAGTAATTTATGTCCTGTTTCGTTAACTGGCTGTAATACATTTGGTAATTTATTGTCAGTATATTGCTGTAGTGTAAGCTTGTGATTGTTAGTTACGGTGTCAATAAACTTATATGTGTTAATTTGACAAAAAAACATTTTTCATTTAATTGTAAATATTCAAAGGTGAACATATTTGTTATGCCCCCAAAGGAGGGCATATAGTGATAGGACCGTCCGTCTGTCCATCTGTCTGTCTTTCCGTCACACTTTGCATTTAGGTTTCGCATTTAGGTTTCGAAAAATGCTCATAACTTCTATGTCGCTTCAGATAGCAACTTGATGTTTGGCATGCATGTGTATCTCATGGAGCTACACATTTTGAGTGATGAAAGTTCAAGGTCAAGGTCGTCCTTCAAGGTCAAAGGTCAAATATATGGCTTCAAAGCGGCGCAGAAGGGGGCATTGTGTTTCTGACAAACACATCTCTTGTTTATTTATTTTTTTTATTTATTTATTTGTTCATTTATATTTTGCAATATTAAAAATAATAAAAATGTCATCTTTAACATCACACCTTTTCTCTTACATATATTTACTGTTTTATATGATAGCATGTTTAATTATATTTTCTGACAAGTATATATTTTATCGTTGGTGTATGCTTTTGAAGCACAATGTCTCTTTAATGACCAATGGCCAATGGCCTGGTCACAATTCAACATCGAGGTCAATTTTAGGAAAATTGTACCTGACACATTGTAAGAAGCATAACTTTGTTCAGCATGTATGGATTTTTAAAGAACTTTGCTTAAGTGATCAGTTTGATGAGATGGAGTATTGAATGCAAGAACCAGTCAATTTACACGTCAAAGAACCAGTCAATTTACATGTCAAAGCCAAGTGTCTTCTTGAGGTATTTTCACTGTAAGCCATTTGCATGATGTGATGTAGTGTTGCAAATAAAAAGCAGCTTAAGGTAACGTTTTGGACAAATTTTGGATTTTGAAAATATTTTTGCAGTAGTTCTTAACTCTTTCAGTGCCCAGGAACCGAATTTTGAAGGCCTTTGCAAACAGTTTGGATCCAGATGAGACACCACATGTGTCTCATCAGGATCCAAACTGTTTGCTATTCTGATAGTATTCTTTGAAAAAAAATCGAAGAAAATGCTAATTTTAGAAATTCAGCAGACAACATTTTAGCAGACAACAAATTTTCCAGCATGCAAAGGGTTAAAGCACACTTTCCCTGTTTAGAGGGTCCTGATAACAATTCAAGATCAAATGTTAAAAATATAAACCATTATAAATTTGTCAAATACTCACTGACACAGATTTTTACTTACAGGCATAGTTGTGAAAAATGAAAATGTTGTCGTTTTTTTATATAATTAAGCGCATGCATTAAAGAATTTTATATAAAATATCATGTATTTTAGTTGTTTTTATGCCCCCGGATCAAATGATCGGGGGTATCTTGTTTTTGGCCTGTCTGTCATTGTATGTGTCTGTCTGTCTGTCATTCTGTCCCAAAACTTTAACCTTGGTCATAAACTTTTGCAATATTGAAGATAGCAACTTGATATTTGACAAGCATGTGTATCTCATGGAGCTGCACATTTTTAGTGGTGAAAGGTCAAGGTCATCCTTCAAGATCAAAGGTCAAATATATAGCTTCAAAGCGGCACAGTAGGGGGCAATGTGTTTCTTACAAACACATCTCTTGTTTTCTTCATTTTCTCTGTCATAATGTATGAAATATAAAGCTTAACTAATGACATGATTTTATGGAATTGTACTTTAAGCATATTGCTATTTCTTTTGTAATCTGTACTGGTTCTGGTTTTCTTACACATTTGTTATGCTTGAACAGATTAAAAAGTGTCTTGTTCTGTGAAAGCTGGTCATAATGCATGTGCGTAAAGTTTCGTCCCAGATTAGCATGCGCAGTCCGCACAGGCTAATCAGGGACGACACTTTCCGCCTAAACTTGATTTTCGGTAAGGAGGAACTTCCTTGAAACTAAAAATACCATTAAAGCGGAAAGTGTCGTCCCTGATTAGCCTGTGCGGACTGCACAGGCTAATCTGGGACTACACTTTACGCACATGAATTAAGCCCAGTTTTCTCAGAACATTACCCAAAAAGAAAAACAAACCTGTTCTGGATTGCTTTTTTCTTTTGTAAATTATATCAAATATAATTACAATTGTACATGTAGTTATTCAATAGTCAAAAATGCATAGGTACCAGTGTTATTATTTCTCCAAAAAAAAGTCTGATCTCACCAAAATATTGTGTAACACACTATATGGTTTATCCCCTATATTTGGGCTCAGTAATAGATATCAATTTACTTTTTTTCAACACCTTGCCAAACTAATAGTCATCCTATTATCAAACAAAAGTTATATTTTTAATGTTTTGCTTGGGTGGTCCATGTTTACACTTTTACTTTTCAATGACATTGCTGTTTACATATCTGATATCTGACTTAAAATGTTTCTCATTATTTATGTTTTATAAATGAATTCTCAAAACAGTCTGAATATACTAATGAGTATGCTAGCTTAACTGCCGTTATCGATAAATCATCACGAATTTGTGTTCATCACCAATAAGTATACATAATACATAATTGAACATAATGAGGGAATAGAAGCTTGTACATATTTTCTTAGAAAAGAAACTATAAATAATAATTTAAATGTTGATGATGTTAGCAAACTACTTCAAGATGTTCTTGAAAATAATTGTTTTGATTTCAATAATGATACTTATTTACAAACTATGGGTACTGCTATGGGTAGTCCTATGGCACCGTCTTGTTCTTTGCTTTTTATTGGAAAATTTGAGGAAGATTTTCTTAACACAATGCCTTAATTAAACCATATATTTGGCTTAAATTTTTGGATGACATTTTTATGATATGAAATGGCTTTTTAAAAGATTTAAAACTTGATATTCTACATAATTTCAATTCCACCATAAAATTCTCTTGTCTGTATCTTTCCTTAATGTATCTATATCAAAAGGTGAACTAGGCACTATTGTTACAAACATATTTTGTAAACCTACTAATATGCATTTATACTTAGATTTTTCGTCATCTCACCCCATGTCCTGTAAACGGAGTAGTCCGTACAGTCAGGCAAAGCCCTATAGATGTATCATATCTGATGATGATGTACATAATCAGTCATTATATAGTTTATAAAAATATTTAAAAAAAGAAATTATCCAACAAATGTTATTGAATATGGATTTTCTAAAGTGAAAAATATGACACAGGATAGTGCATTATTTGTTACTCGGAGAAATACTGATTCAACAAGACTATTGCCAAGCAATATAAGTACCCTACCAGCTCCACCATTGTCAGAAATTCCACCATTGTCAGAATTTTTTTCTTTTATATATTTGTTGCCATAGCATCCAGAATTTTTGACGTAGGAACAAAATGAAATGACGTGCATAATGTCCATATTGCCATCTATCCATGTTTCAAGTTTCATGAAAAAATATGAAGAACTTTTTAAGTTATCGCAGGATCCAGAAAAAACACCATTTTAAGCAGTATTTCTAGTCTATTTGTTGCCATAGCAACCAGAATTTTTGATGTACAAACAAAATGAAATGACGCGCATAATGTCCATATTGCCATCTATCCATGTTTCAAGTTTCATGAAAAAATATGAAGAACTTAAAGTTATCACAGGATCCAGAAAAAACACCATTTTCAGCAGTATTTCTAGTTTATTTGTTGCCATAGCAACCAGAATTTTTGACGTAAGAACAAAGTGAAATGACGTGCATAATGTCCATATTGCAAGTTATCGCAGGATCCAGAAAAGTGTGACAGACTGACTGACTGACACACAGAGCGCAAACCATAAGTCCCCTCTGGTTTCACCAGTAGGGGACAATAATATTACCCTTTACTGTATGTTTTAACGCATCTCTTCCTAATATTACTTAAATTTTACACAAATCCTGAGATTTATTAAGATTATCAGATAAGGAAAGTGTGAAATCCCTACATTCATTTAAGCCTTTTTTGGCCTATAAACAACCTTAGAATTTACCTTACAGTCTTGTGAAATGTTCAGTGTCTTATAACAATACTAGAATACATTTATCCGGTAAATGTTACAGAAGATGCACACACTGCAATAATATTAAGATATGTTCAAAATTCAATAGTAGTGTTACTGGTTTATCCTATGATTTACAATATGATTTTTATTGTAATTGCAGGTAATGTTACATATCTGATTACATGTAAAAATTGCTGTAAACAATTTGTCAGGCAAACTAATCAAAATGTATCTGCAGAATCAATAGCCATAGATTTGAAAACGAAAACTGTTCAATAAATCCTATTTCACAAGTTGCTACACATTTTAGATCTACTCACAATGATTGCACTTTATCTTATTTCTCCTTTGTATTGATGTTTTGGATACGTAAATTAAAAAGAATAATTCCTAATTGTCTAAATAATAAACTGCTTTATAACATATAGAACATAAGCATAATTCACATATTTATTTGATGTTTGCCTATTACAATGCCTTTTTGATCATCACCAGACATTCGTGTGTTGTGTTTTTAAATGTTTTATAAATTAAATTGGCCATCTAAATTATAGCATTTATCGTAATCAGTATGAAAACAACCCCAAGAGTAGAAGATCTCTATTTTCCCTCATTTATAGGCCAATATTCGGTGTCATGTCTAATCAGATGAGAATTATCAAATAGAACAACTTGTAAAAAGTATTCAGTCAACATAAACATTTATAAACAAACAATAAAAGTAGTTATGTAGTGTTAAGATAAACCTTTGTTGTGATTTCACATGTTAGTAAAGTAAGCCATATTTTATTAATAATGATAGTACAAGATTGTGTCTGGATGGATGTGTATGTCAGAGCTAGAATAACCTTAACATTATAGTTTCATATTGTGGTGCAATACATGATTGTGAAATACTTCAATAGCATATAAATTAAACCAATTGAACACAATGTCATTATTGAGCTAAGTACCAGTACAGCAGGTTTGTACCCTTTACATTGAGGTATCTATTGTTTTCACTTTAGCATACATTATTATTTACAAAAACATGTCCTCCTATAATTATGATGATGATGATCTAGCAAATTATCTCAATTTATTATTATGAAGTAATTATTTTTAAAAAAATAATACAGACAACACTGTGACATTTGTAATATATTTAATGAATAAAGAAATAAAGAAAGATATATTGTTGCATATTTAACAAGAAATAAGAAAATAAAAAGGAGCCAAATATTGATACTTTACATAAAGATACTTTAAGAATGACGTATTTTTAGGATGATCACTGAAGCAAACATCCGGGATCTGGAAACCAAGGGTTACACGGTTGTAACAGGGGTCATATCACCGTCAGAGTGTGATAGGTACATCGAGAAATACCAGCAGTGGCTGGCACACTTTGGTCAGCGCTGGCCTAAGTCCAACAAGGGTCTGATACGGGGCTACAATACTGGCCATCTTGAGCCCACATGGGAGGCGAGGTTAAAGGTCAAGGACGTGTTCTCTCAACTATGGAAGACTGAGAAACTCCTGACAAGCTTTGACTCGATTGCGATTGGTCGGCCACCTGAGGAAGGGGAGGAGCCATATGATGATGTGAACAGCTACTGGCTGCACTTGGATCAAGAGTCTACGAGGGAGGGACTACACGCTTACCAAGGTGGGGTTTATCTAGAAGAGGCCTTGCATGACGATTGGACACTTCAAGTGATGGAGAACTCGCACAAAGTCTTCGCAAAATTCTTCAAGGATAATGAAAGAGCAGCTCTTACGTCTGCTGAAAAACAATTCTTCCGTCTGAACAAAACACAAATTAACTATTTTGAGAAGAATGGGTGTAAGATTGTGCGAGTGCCTGTGCCCAAGGGTGGTATGGTGCTGTGGGACTCGAGGCTTGTGCATGCCAACGCCCAGCCACTGAAGGGCAGGGCAAACCCAGGGCGGTGGAGGTACGTAGTGTTTGTATCCATGACACCTGCCATATGGGCGTCTCAAGAAGACATGAGGATCAAAGAGGATGCGTATCACGGCACAAAGATGACCAATCACTGGTCATCAGAGGGGTCAATGCTGATGCAAGAATCCGCAGCCAGCAAATGTCATCCTAAGATCATGCCAAAGATTGCACATACCACAGCAGCTCAGCAGTTATCGGGTGTCATACCGTATGACTTTGAGGACGGCTCACCCAATGGACCACCTAAACCTTATACACACTCTGTTACTGTCAAGCGCAGGTTGAGTGAGTTTGAACAATACTCAAAATAACAGGATCTGTGTGAATACATTTATTCATATGAGAATTATTGTGCAAGAACAGATGCCACAGAAAATTTACAGTTTTGTCAGTTTATTATAGTTTGCATGCTAATATATATCTTAGTCTGTTGATTTTTATCAATGTTTAAATGTGTATGATATAGCAATATAATGTTATGTTTGTGTCGTAGATATTGTAAAGTGTTAAATGTCAAACAGGCCCAGCAAAATAAATTAAATAATTACATGGTATTGACGCAATCAATGCATAAGGGTAATGTGTATAGATGTAGAACTAAAAAATGGTTTAAGTGGGAACATTAGAAAAAAAATGATATTGCAGTTTCACCACATTTTATTCACAATTTAACTGGCAACAAAATATACAATATAAGATTCAATGACACAGACCAAGCACAGTGACATTAACATATTTTAAATTTTAAGCATTAATGTATTATAGTCAACTTAATTCAAGCTGTAAATAAAGCTTTTACTCTTGTAATTCAAACTAAAATGTTAACAAGTAATTTCAATTAATATGAGCAAACTTTTGTCAATCATAACACATTGACAGTCACTTAAATTCAATCTTAATAAGATTTCTATTCCAAAGATTGAAGCAATAAATAAGATATACCAAGAAATGTTTCTTCAAACATATATGCCCCTAACTAGCGACATAGTCCCCGAGACCTTGCCCTTAGATCTCTTTATTTGTAAATGTTTAGGGTTAAACCTTTCTAATGATTGATCAGCATATGAATTTTTATGATCCTATTATGAGTTGTATAAATATTGTACAGAAACCAATTTAATACAAATCGTTGAAACATTGACCTTTGACCGTATCACCGAAACTTTCGGTTGATGTTTGACCTATAGACATCAAAATATTCATCATCATTTCTTCTGAAGTAACCAGTTACCAATATATGATTAGAGGTCAAAGCAATTTGTTGATATCATTAAGAAACCAATTTCTTGATACATTCCCATCTCACCTTGATTTTGGACCTGGTGATCTCAAAATCAAATTGCATAATATTTTCCTCCCATGTGAACACTTTAGCCCTGTGATCTTGTCCTTTAACTTGTTGACCTTAAAATGATAGCATTTTTTCTTTTTCTCCCACAAAGTAATAATACCAATTTGCATGGTCGAAAGTCAAATAATTATCCAGATATCTCACTAAAAAAATGGTGCGGACAGACAGACTCACACACATGCAAACCCATATACCTCCATTTCTTCGAATGGGGCATAATAAGACTGAACAAGAAAATTATTAAAAGACATGTAGATTGTTTACATTCATCATTATAAATCTATTAATCTTTACCAGTATACATATGGCTATAATATCTTCATAAATAACCGACTACACTATTCTACACTGTATCTAATGCTATAACAAAATATCTTTATCTACAAATAAACAATATATGATGCAAATGAAGGGTCATTATGACACGGTATGGTTGTCTACCTTTGTTTAACAACTTGTTCATAAAATGGCATTCCTGTAGACTCTAACAATGCATGTGCTCAGCAAATATTGTGGTACATTCAAGGTCACCTATATATAAACATCATATTCCTGTTCATGCAAGTTTCTGGACAAATTTATATTCATAATTTCGTAAACTATTTCAGAAGTGAACGATTCTCTATTTAATAGATAGTTATATACATGTATCATTGCTGAGTGATATATAACTCGTATTCATGGATTGATTCTTTTTATAGAAAGATTGACAACATAATATCAAGTACATACATGTATTCAATATGTTCTATAATGCATGTAATGACTGAAGCAGAAAACAGCTGGTACATCAATTGCATACTATAGGCATTCTGGCTATTCAATACAAGACAACATTATGTTCTCTTAATTGAACAAAAAATGTACAAACATGTGCCTTATGCCTTATTCGGCCAGCGTAGCTCAACACCAGACTGAGTGGCTGTGCAGTCTGGTCAGGAGCTACTATTTTTTTCGCTTATGAGACCATGAAACCTTGCATGACTTTGTGGCTGACAAGACGGTGCAGTTGAACATGCGGGCTTGGGGCTATGCTGGCTGCACACGGCATAAAACCCATTTTTGCATGACACAGCTTAATTGTTTACATCTGTAGATACCTGGTACTTCTGCAGAGATAATCTTACAGACCAAGAAAAATCAGAAGCAATATCCAATATTATAAGAATAACTGAACTATGTCATAAAAATTAATGAATTGTATGAAAAAAATCTTAACATCTTTGTCTGCTGTTAAAACTTTATTAAATTGCAATTAGAATCTAACAATTAGTCACAGTATCATTAGTCTGAAGTCTTTATTTATATTTAAGTCCCTAAATATGTCATCTGAACTTTTACATTGTAAAAATGAAATCCATCAACTAATATGGTTATTGCACACTTCCCTACGTCAACAACATGAACATCCTTACAGGAAATGGAGTTCAGGAAATAAGGCAGACACTATGTTTGGAGTTTGGAGTTCACTCAATGCACATGTTTCTATAAAATCAAATGTATGAAATTGTATATTTGAGTCATGGTCAATAACATCCTTGAATAGTGCTTATGAAAAGATTATTATATTCTACAGGTGACATGATTGTTTTCTAGAAGGGTTATTATGTTTCACATATGACAGAGTTATCACATTTCATGCATGAAAGGGCCTGGGTAAATTTGTTCCGTTAACAAATTTCCGCTGGGAAATTTGTCGTCTGCTGAATTTTTAAAATTAGCATTTTCTTCGATTTTTTTTTCAAAGAATACTATCAGAATAGCAAACAGTTTGGATCCTGATGAGACGCCAATTTCTGTGGAGTCTCATCTGGATCCAAACTGTTTGCAAAGGCCTTCAAAATTCGGTTCCAGCACTGAAAGAGTTAACATCAGAGCTTTTTTGTCTTGCTGTTTTGCAATTGGTTCCTTGTTATTGATATAGAACCACATATTATAATTAGGTTCCTTTCGTCTGTTGCAGCCAAATATTATCTTTGCGCTTATTCAACAATGAAAGGGTTACTATGTTTAACAGTTGACAGGGTCATTATGTTTAATATATGATAGAAAATTGACAGGGTCATCATGCTTAATACATGATAAAATCATAATGTTTCATATATGACAATAATGTTGAACATCTGACAAGGTCATTTGGTTTCAGGTTCAACAGGGTTAATACAAGACGGACAATCTATTTCTACTAAGAGCAATTTCTGATAATAATAAAATTCTCAAAATCTCTGCTTTTCGGAAAAAACACTGTCTAAATCTTTTACTTGAGTACATCTCCATTTAATATTTCAAGAGAAGCCTTGCAAATACAAGCCTTTGCAACACAGGTTTCTATTAAACTGGTGAAGTTGAAATGATTACATGAATATCAAAGCATTAGTTGAAATTCTTTACAAAAAACTATATGCATTCAGAATGTACATAATGTATTTGAAACTGATGGACAATATTATTTAATAAATATTCAATTTTTTTTATACTTTTACAATATGTGTTTATCCAGTTAGGTAATATATAGATAACTTAACAGTCATAAAACAGTCAGATTGGTCTTTAAAAAGCTGCCACAGTTTGAAAGAAAGAAATGTAATGGTTATTTTGGTTGCTTCATCAATTTTGCCTACATATTAAACCATGAAAAGCTCTGCACAACAACACAATAATGATTTGCAATCTTGCGTCTTATGCCCTATTTCCAAATAAAGCAAATGCATAAAATAAATGAATACAAAAGAACTTAACCAAACTTTATAAAATCAGGCTTGAACATTATAAGGACATGCTAAATTATCTATATTATGTTCAAGAATTTTCTGTAAATACGTCGTAAAACAAGAATTTCTCTTCCAATAGAGTTTCTGCAGTTTAATCGTTTGCTATATTTGATATCTTATGGTATACGTGTACTGCATTTTAATGAATAATTTAATGTTTCACCTGTACATATTTGCAATAAAATGCATTAAACTGGGTCATAATAAATATTTATTTGATATACTAGTAAATGGCAGTAATACAATTTAAAGAGTTAATACTGTATTATAACTGAGTTAAACCCTTCTAAGTGATAACAAACTTAAAAAAAAACACTATTTATCATTAACTTAATCATTATTCTCAACAAGAACAATCACTCTGCTTAACAAACTTGAAAACTTTTCTATCTATATAACAATAACATATGTGAGAAAGGTTTTATACCGAATGAAACAGTGTGTATACATATATATATATAATTGAACAGAGTAATAATTTCCTTGATTAGGAAAGTTTACAACCTTTCAATAAAAAAAGAAGCTGCACATGCATGCTTTCCTATAGCTCATACATTATATACATTAATAACAAATTTAGCCAGAACCGCATGTAAGTAGTTATACGCTAGCACATTTCTAAATCATACTAAACAAGAGATGTGTTCGTCAGAAACACAATGCCCCCTATTCCGACGCTTTGAAATATAATAAAAAAAATATAAAAAATTGACCTTTGACCTTGAAGGATGACCTTGACCTTGAACTTCCACCACTCAAAATGTGCAGCTTCATGAGAACGCCGCTTTGAATTTTTTTATTTTTTTACCTTTGACCTTGAAGGATAACCTTGACCTTGAACTTCAACCACTCACAATGTGCAGCTTCATGAGAACGCCGCTTTGAAAAAAAAAATTAAAAAATTGTTCGACCTTTGACCTTGAAGGATGACCTTGACCTTGAACTTCCACCACTCAAAATGTGCAGCTTCTGCGATACACATGCATGCCAAATATCAAGTTGCTATCTTCAATATTGAAAAAGTTATGAACAATGTTAAAGTTTTCGGACGGACAGACGCCATATATTTGACATTTGACCTTGAAGGATGACCTTCACCATCACCTTTCACCACTCAAAATGTTCAGCTCCATGAGATACACATGCATGCCAAATATCAAGTTGCTATCTTCAAAAGTGAAAAAGTTATGGCCAATGTTAAAGTTTTTGGACAGACGGACAAACGCCATATATTAGACATTTGACCTTGAAGGATGACCTTGACCTTCACCTTTCACCACTCAAAATGTGCAGCTCCGTGAGATGCACATGCATGCCAAATATCAAGTTTCTATGTTCAATAATGCAAAGTTATGGCCAACGTTTAAGTTTTTTTACGGACAGACTGACATACACACATACTGACATACACACATACTGACATACACACATACTGACATACTGACTGACGGACAGTTCAACTGCTATATGCCACCCTACCGGAGGCACAATAACCAGAGGCTTAAAGGCCCTTGATCTGAAACCCAAAAGAACTGAACTTTTCTGAGAAGCTTTTGCGATATTTCCATTACCATTCTAGAAATCAGCAAAAACATCATTCAACAAAAATTTTCTCAATAAGTTTTATGATGATTGGGCAAGATATATATATTATTTAAGCATTCCCAAGATTACACAATAGCCATGAAAAGAATACTGCCTAGCATCCTGGTTGTCAGAAGGCCACTTCCACTTAAGACCCCTGGGACATTTAGCAAACTTGGCAAATCGCCATCGTATAATTCATATTATGTTACATAACAAAGTCCAAACATTTGTATAAGGGAAGTAGAAGGAAAAAGTTATCGCCTGTATGTGGACGATTTTCGACCCAAGGGATTTGTTCATGCTTTGAACAAAGATGGTAGAGAAATACAATAAGATGTTACATTAGAAATACCAAACTTTTTACCATGTGATTTCATGAGAACTTTTTTTTTCTCTGTATAATATATAAGGGAAACTAGTAACTATCTCCTGAAGGTACAGTTTTGACCCCCAGTGGCAGGATTTAGCAGCGGCCCTCAATATTATGTGACATGCTAAACACCAAACCTCTGGGCCTTGTGGTTTCAGGGAAGATTTTCAAAGTTTTCAATATAAACATAAAATTAAAACAAGGTACCTTTAAGGTGGAGCCAATTTTGCCACCAGTCATCATATGAACAAACTTGGTACAGGACACCATAGGATGGTTTATGCCTATTATTACACTTCAAGGACTAGTTATAAAAGAAAAAGGGTTTTTAAGTTATTTTGCTATACAAATCAATATATATGTCAACTGTCCTCTTGGGCTTGGCCATTTTCAAATCCAGGGTTATAATATGAAAAAACTTCAGAGTTGATGTTTCACACCAAGTATTAAAACCCGGACCCTCATAGTTAGCTCAGGTGACCAACATATACAATGGAATTGACCAATTTGAACAACTTGAAAGAGGGTCACACAAGGATCAATCCTGGGAAGTTTCATTTAAATCTGAAAAACTGTAAGAGTTGTTTAAAAAAAAAAAGTTAACACATGCACACACAGCAGACTGACAGACAACATGGTAACCTTAAAGCTCCCAATGAGCACTATGAGCTTAGGTGAGCTAACAATGCATATTGTAGTATTGCCTTCAAGCCTATGATATCTAATGTCTAATTTCCCTCAAACAATTTACCTCATACAATTGTTATACCAATAAATTAATAGTTATCAATGACTAACTAAGGTACTTACATAAAACATTAAATAAAAGTTGTGAATTTATCAATTTCTAATATTAAATTTAAACCGATGAATTTAAGTAAAGTTGTTTACTTTGATTTTCTGTATCATGAAACATCAATTCAGTCATATAAAGTCAATCAGTGCACAGATTCTGACTTCTTGATTAAGCTTAGTTGATATATGGGGTTTATCAGAATTCACCTTTCGACAGCGAGAGTGAAGCCACGCCCCCCGATTTCAAGGGAGGTCACTCCGCTGAAGTCCGTCATAAAACTGGCTACGTGAATCGGTAAGTTGGAAGATATTCCCGATGATTTCAGCCCAAATTACATGAAAATTTTCTATTGCTATCATGTTTATTTAAAATGTGTTTAATGACATGTATCAAATGGGTGTTTAGCTCCCCTCAAAGATACAGTACCAGAAAGGCCGTTTACCAAAAAGGCTTCCCAAAAAGGCTGCATAAGTGAACCAAAAACGCCTCATGGCATACCAGAAAGGCCATACAATATTTTTTATTATCATTGAATAGTTATGCTGAATATAATTATCTATTAAATAGTCATAACTTTTTTATTAGTCTACTTAAAAGTCGTTAATTTTATAATCAAAGTCGGCCAATTATCGCCAATTATCACATACAGTATGAGTTTCAAATTTATTTAAAGTTGGCCACCTTTGAAAATATGGTTTTAAATGTTCCTTTCTAATTTCTCTATATAGAGAACAAACAAGTAAAAAGTGATACTCGTTTTCTATAGTGTCCGTTTCAAAACTTACCTTTTCTATTTTCGGGTAGTATCTTATTATAACGACCTTAGAACAAACGTAGAGGTGTTTTGCTTTCGGGCAATCGCTTAATATGTTGAGATTAAGCTGTTCGTGTGGACGACCACAAAGACGAATCCAACGTTTGCATTTTTTAAGATTAGTACCCGGTTTAGGGAACGGAAAAAACGTAGTTCCATCTTTTAACCGTTCTGGATACCTTGTGTCTGAATTACAAGTGCCATTACAGCACCGTTTAACCATTTTCTTTGTTTAAAACACAGAATAACGTATAAGCTTATGTGTCGGACAACGGCGAGTTTGACGGACAAAATGGCGGATAGAAACGGGCCTAATCAATGCTGTAATCTGATTGGTTAATAAGCCTGTAAATCAATCGGCTGTCGAAAGGTCAATTATAATGTACATAATCATGTCAGTAACTGGCAGGTGCCCTTCTTGAATAAGAGGACGAATCAACATAGAAATTATTTCACACGCTCTATGTGGCTTAGTTGGGCTCAAACTGAAGAACACCAAGCCCTTATTTGTCGTCTTTTCTCACAGACAACTGCTAGTCTATTATTTCAGAAATCAAAACAATCACTTTAAAATAATGTTACATCATTATACATCATTTAAAGTGATTATCTGACAAGAAAATTTGGCATTCAATTATTAATTTGCTTTCAAATCATCCATAATGCAATCTTTATTGCAAACAGATGAAAAGCTTTTTCCTAAAAGCTAATAAAGCTAATAAATAAATGCACACAAATGTTATATGTCCAATAAACTTGGCACATATTTCTGGTGTCCAGTTGTAGACAGTTTGAGTGCTGTGTTCCCTTAGGGAAGAACAACACACAGCTTTAATATTCTGTTTTCACTGCATACAATAATTGGTTCAATGAATTCTCTTCAGAATAAATTGATAATAAACACAAATGTAAATTCACACAGAATATAAATTATACTGCAATCTTTGGTTTATCAAGATCAAAAACAGCACTTTCTGTGAAATGTCAAGTCTTCACTAATACACCATTTCAACCTCTTGACGTCCCTTGCACTACTTGCACTATACCCTCTTCCGAATGTAGACTACTGCTACTTAAGCTGTGAGATGACGGGTGTTTGTGCCGCCATGACACACTAGCCACGCTAGCAGTATCCTGGCACCCACCAAAATTAAGATCTTTACACACGTCGCTCTCCTCAGTGTTCGGTAGCCTAGCCGCAGCACTACTTGTCATACACGGAGTAACGACCGCCCACTTCTTGCCCCCCTTGTTCAATACCTGCCTCCCAGCCATGGGCAGACCTGTGATCAGGGAATGGCTCTCCAAGCTGTCATCTTCAGAGTCCAGCCCCACCCCACACTGGGAAACTTCCACCCCCACCCCCAGCCTATCCCTCCCCTCAACCGTAGCCTCGCTGGTGCACTCTATGTGACACTGGGCCACAGGGCTAGACAGGCTGTCACTGTCACTGCTGAAGCCCGGGTACTGACCCCGCAAGCCAGAGTCACGGCGGAACCTCAGCGGGCGCTGGAAGAGCACTATTTTGACCCCGCCCACAGCCCCTTGTTCGTCCTCCTGGGACAGGGGCTCTGACTCCTCTATCACGGGTGTGGAGCTGAGGGCCCCACTCTCAGCGTCCTGTGGCACACTCTCCTGACTGTCATTCAACTGCAAAATATTTAGCAAGTACAGATTTGTTTGTTGTTTATATTACTATTTAACCCTTTGCATGCTGGGAAACTTGTCGCCTGCTAAAATGTTGTCTGCTGAATTTCTAAAATTAGCATTTACTTAGATTTTTTTTCAAAGAATACTATCAGAATAGCAAACAGTTTGGATCCTGACGAGACGCCACATTCTGTGGCGTCTCATTTGGATCTTAACTGTTTGCAAATGCCTTCAAAATTCGGTTCCAGCCCTGAAAGAGTTAATAGCATTTCAATCATAACATGACAGTCAGTTAACTTTCTCACATTTTTCTTCGGCAGGCGCAACTGATCTAAAAAGTTAGGGAGATTGCCTAAAAAAATATAGGTAAGAGACAAAAGTAACTGAAATTGTCCATAAAAAACCAGGTCTCAATTACTGGTACATGTAATATTTGGTTTGAGCCTGAAACTGTCACATATTCAGTTCACATTTCAGATACAACCATTATTTCAGATCTAAAATGATACAATATCAAATGAAGAACCTGAAACTGATATATCTACTTAACCTATGAAATTAGACAGAACTAAGTCCAAGGCCTCTACCTTCGTAAAAAATCAATGGACCGGAACGAAAAAACTCAAACTTGATCCGTAAGTCATGTTATTAGACTCACACACCAAATATAAGGTCAGTATCAGAATGTATTTCTAAAACAATTCCGACAAAGTGTTATTTTAATGAAGATTCTCTTGTCCAAGGCCTGTAACTTCGTCAAAAATCAATCAAACAGAACAAACCTCACACTTGATCTACATGTATAATTCATGTAGGTAGACTCACACACTAGAGATCAGTTCAGTTACTGCAAGCGTTTAAGAAAAAAGTATGGAAAACTGTTTAACTAGAGAAAATCAAGGGCCTGTTTCTTTGCCAAAAATCAATGGATCAGAACGAAAGTCATGTAGGTAAAATCACACACCAACTTAGGTAAATATCTGAAAGCATTAGGAAAAAAATCCAGAAAAGCAATACAGGACAGACAGACAGATAAGACTGATGGAGCGACAGTTAGACTGCTTGCTATACATCACCCTACTGGGGGCATAAAAAGTCTTGCAAATCTAAATTTCATGGGTTTGACATATTTTAAATTACCACTTAGCCGTTTGAGAAATCGGGAAATAGTTTGCTCCACAAACAAAAAGTTTAATTCGGAAAAATTATCAGACCAACACATTGACACCATTATTTCCTCTCCCTGTGCGATATTATAATGCTTATGTGTTCAGTTTTACACCTCTACCAGCAATGAGACGTACATGCATGCCGAAGTGTCTGAGGATGTCCATCTTGCACATGGGACAGCTCCTCTGGTCCAGCAACCAAGGGTCCACACATGACTTGTGGAACACATGCCTGTAATGAGACACCACATGCAAATGAAACAGGGCTTAATGCATGTGCGTAGTGTAATTAATCATGGACAAAGTTTTCTCTTTATAAGGAATTTTGCGTTGAAAGTCAGTCTCCTTAACAAATATCCAGTTTAAGTGTCGTCCTCATTAGCCTGTGCGGACTCCACAGGCTTATCTGGGACAACACTTTACACTAATGCATTAAACCCCATTTTCCTACAGTGAGGCTCAAATCAACAATATATGATAATATATGAATCAAACACTACCATAAACACTGCATTACACTATGTATGGCCCATATGAATTCAACAGCTGACTGGAATAATTGAAATATGTACATATGTGTTACAAAAGAAAACAAGAGCACGGCATAGCTGCCAACGCTCGGCTGTGGGTGCAGTTTTGAATAACTGAAAGCTTGCCAAAAGAATATTAGAGGTAACAGTGACCTTGACCTTTGACCTTGTGACCCAAAAATGGGTGTGGCATGTAGAACTCGTCAAGGTGCATCTATTATGAAGTTTCAATCTTTCAGGTGGAAGCACTTTGATTTTAGAGCCAATGTTAAGGTTTTAGCACGACGCGGACGGAAGACGCCGGACGATGAGCTGGCTATGCCAATACCTCTGGTTTTCTCCGAAAAAAGCCGAGCTAAAAATGAAGGGAGAACAATTTTGGGGTTCAAAATGGTTAAAGCCAATATAGATAAAAAAAATGTATTTATACTTCTATCAAAGTCTAAAAATAAGGTGACCTCAATGCTTTTGTCAACCTGACACATTTAAAATCTGCTCAGTATCGCATAGGGCATCAACATTTATTATTTAAATGTAAATATCATTTGTGGATGAAATGGGTTGGGATTCTTTGCACCATGGGGTAAGATGGGTTTTTCCCCAAAGTGGTGATCTGGTTTTCAACCATAATGCATCCTGTAACAGACGGATATTAGATACACAATCAGTTCATTTGGCAGAGGCAATGCAAACTCCTACAGGTTGCAAGTGTTTTCTTGTACATTACTGCATGGCAGAGGTCCACAGTGGCACTTGGAAATCAGTGCCAACTAACCTGCAGAAGCATGCATAGGCTGCATGGTAGACTGGCTGATTTCTCCCATGTCATGCACCAAGCATGAAGATATTGTAACTTAATGTGGAAACATCTGCTGCCTATGATCTTACTGGTGCATACAATCTCTGCATCCATTTAGACAAAAAAACTTAGATTTATCATTAATTGCAATTTACCTGTATGAACCTATGAAAAATGTGTGTGTGGCTGCCAAATGAATACGATAATAACCATGTTAATACATCAAGCGCAAAAGAATGTTGTTGGTTTTTGTATCAGGTAAATAACATATGACTGTGCCAAATCATGGCTGTATAAATACCAGAAATAGGCTATCAATTCAGAAGTAGGTAACACAATTTCATGAAATGAAAATAATCTGTTCTTGCAATTGAATAGAACTCTTGTTAATGTTTGTACTATTATAATAAGAACAAGAGATGTGTTTGTCAGAAACACAATGCCCCCTATTGCGCCGCTTTGATTTTTTTTTTTACCTTTGACCTTGAAGGATGACCTTGACCTTAAACTACCACAACACTCAAAATGTGCAGCTTCATGAGAACGCCATTGTGAATTATTATTTTTTTGACATTTGACCTTGAAGGAACTTGAACTTCCACCACTCACAATGTGCAGCTTCATGAGAACGCCGCCTGGATTTTTTTTTTTACCTTTGACCATAAAGGATGAACTTGACCTTGAACTTCCACCACTCAAAATATGCAGATTTATGAGGAATGCACTTTGAAAGTTGTTTTTTTTACCTTTGACCTTGAAGGATGACCTTGACCTTGAACTTCCACCACTCACAATGTGTAGCTTCATGAGAACGTCGCTTGGAATTTGTTTTTTGTTTTTCACCTTTGACCTTGAAGGATGACCTTGACCTTGAACTTCCACCACTCAAAATGAGATACACTTGCATGCCAAATATCAAGTTGCTATCTTCAATATTGAAAAAGTTATGGTCAATGTTAAAGTTTTTGGACGGACAGATGCCATATATTAGACATTCGACCATGAAGGATGACCTTTCACCACTCAAAATGTTCAGCTCCGTGAGATGCACATGCATGCCAAATATCAAGTTTCTATCTTTTCAAAAATGCAAAAGTTATGGCCAACGTTAAAGTTGTTTTTTTTGGACGGACGGACAGACTGACATACACACATACTGACATACACACATACTGACATACTGACGGACGGACAGTTCAACTGCTATATACCACCCTACCGGGGGCATTAAAATCAGTAATAAGCGAACTAAAATCTGCCAAAATGTATAACTATAGGCCTTACAATGTCTTTCCAAACAAACCAGCAGCCAAATGTAACTGCAACAAGATCTTGTCATAGATCATAGTCATATTACATGTACAACGTAAAACAAGAAACCGTCATAGACGGGTGATGCTCCCCAAAGTGTTTTTTTGTCACAATATTGCACTATATATTCAGATAAAAGGAAACGTCTTGAGGGCACAGTAGTTGGGGGGAAAAGAATTTTTTTATATAAAATTTCAAAGGGCCATAACTCTGTGAACAAGAGATGTGTTTGTCAGAAACACAATGCCCCCTATGGCGCCGCTTTGAATCCATAAATTTGATCTTGAAGGATAACCTTGACCTTTCACCACTCAAAATTTGCAGGTCCATGAGATACACATGCATGCCAAATATCAAGTTGCTATCTTCAATATTGCAAAAGTTATGAAGAAGGTTAAAGTTTTGGTTAAAGTTTTTTAATTTGTTTTTTTGACCTTAGACCTTGAAGGATGACCTTGACCTTTCACCACTCAAAATGTATAGCTCCATGAGTTACACATGCATGCCAAATATCAAGTTACTATCTTCAATATTGCAAAAGTTATAACCAAGGTTAAAGTTTTGGGACACACACATGCACACACACACACACATACAATGACAGACAGGCTAAAAACAATATACCCCCGATCTTTCGATCCGGCATAAAAATCATCCAACCAGAACCCTCTGATAATATGCACATCTCCTCTTGGTAGCGAAGATTCCAATAAAGTTTCATTGAATTCCGGTCATTAGTTGCTTAGAAATAGCCCGGACAAGAATTGCACTATATGTACAGTTAATGGAAAATTTCAAAGGGCCATAACTCTGTAAAGTCATCCTACCAGAACCCGCTGATAATATGCACATCTCCTCTTGGTAGTGAAGCTTCCCATAAAGTTTCATTGAATTCCGGTCATTAGTTGCTGAGAAATAGCCCGGACAAGAATTGCACTATATGTACAGTTAATGGAAAATTTCGAAGGGCCATAACTCTGTGAATAATCATCCGACCAGAACCCGCTGATAATATGCAAATCTCCTCTTGGTAGTGAAGCTTCCAATAAAATTTCATTGAATTCTGATCATCAGTTGCTGAAAAATAGCCCGGACAAAAATTATGCACGGACGGACACACGGACGGACAGACGGAAGGACGGACGGACATACGAAACGGCGACTATATGCTCCCCCCAAAATTTCCCCCAAAATAAATTTTGGGTTGACCATAAAAAATGAAGATAAATATTTATTTTATACTTTCCGGTGGTTTATAGAGAAATATCAGTGATTTAAAACTGATAATTTCACTGTTTCAAACAATGAAAATTATCAGTGAAAATTATCGATAATTTTCACTGTTTATGTTAAATGACGTCATTTTTTGGACGAAATGACGTGATTTTCCCAACGCAATTCATTAGTCAAACTCTTAAACAATGTATATAAACTGTGAAATAAAGCATAAAATAAAAAGAAAATTTGTTGGGTTCGGTGGATTATCGATTTTAATTCACTCGTGATCATATAAAATGTATATTTTCTATGATCACTCGTGAATTAAAATCGATAATCCACCGAATCCAATAAATATCCTCTATTTATTTACAAAATTGAATTCTATATCAGAAAAATTGTGTATGACGAATCGATGATGTATATAATCAATAATAAAGACAACATTTAATTGAGTTTCAATGATCCACCACCAAAAAGTCAAGAAAAAAATCTTACCAAAACAAATTGCAATAGAAAATTTGAAAATTAAGCAATACTGTCCTTATGTACAATATGAACTAAAGCATCTCCAAATAATCCAAGAAATTGTCTGAAAACTAAATCAGGGAAAAAAATAATTATACACTGATTGCAATATTATAGAGAATACCAACTGTATTGATTACAAGAGATGTCATCAATCCAGACTGAACACCATTCAACTTTGCTCAGAAAGATGTGTTACTGGTCTGCAAAATCAATGTTCCGTAACACGGACATGACTTACTTGCAGGGAAGGACTCGAATCACGTCAGACACCTTGTAGGGCTCTATGCACACAGCACACTGATCAGCATCTGCATCAAGCTCCTGAAAGGGTACACAGTTTAACCCATTTATGCCTATTGGACTCCCCCATCCTTCTAAATTGGATCAATTTATTTCCAAATTAGAGATGTCTAGTATATTTCTATATTTAGAATATTTGTTACAGAAATTCCTTTATGCAAACAGCGCAGACCCAGATGAGATGCCGCATCATGTGGCGTCTCATCTGGGTCTATGCTGTTTGCCAAGGCCTTTTTTCTAGACGCTAGGCATAAATGGGTTAAATAAAGCCTGAATCAGGGGAGGCAAGAGCTGCAATAAGCTGTTATTCATACAAATTATATTATAATGGAAACTTATTAAACAAATGGGTCATGGGCCCTAAGGTGTTCACCTGTGCTCCTTAGAAACTAAACTATTCTTAAAAGGTTGAGTTCAAATTAATGAAAGTACTTTATGAAACATAATTTTAATTATTAGGCCCATTTTTATTTTTGAACTCTGCTGAGGTATTGTTAGAACAAATCTTCTGACCGAAGTTCATGAAGATTTGACAAAGAAAGTGAATTCTAGAACAAATGTTCCTACGAAGTGTCATAAACATTCGAGTATTAAAGGGACCTTTTCACAGATTTTGGCATATTTTGAAGTTAGTCATTAAATGCTTTATTTTGATAAAAGTAAACATTGAATCATATAAGCTCCAGTGAAAAATCAAGAAAAAAAATTAAAAAGGAAAAACATGTATCGCGCAACGGGGCTCAAACCAATGACCCCCGGAGTCCTGGAGTAAAAACGCATTAGCCCTCTCGGCTATTCTGCCGACAGTTCATGCAGGACGTATTTTATATCTTATATAAGCAATCTTCGTAGTTTCGTAAATTTAAACGACAACAACAGAACTCTCCAAATTATTCAATCGTTTTGCGCTGCAACGCTTTATAATTTTTAGGTTTTTAAATCGTCAAAAGATGCATAAAATGGCTATATTAGACTATGGTAAATGTTCAGTAATACTATTTCCTCACAAATATCATAACTAAAACGAAAATTTGCGAATCTGAAAAAACTTTTTTCAATTTTGTCAATTTACCAAACCGTGAAAAGATCCTTTTAAAATGTGACTTCTACTGTGTTTACAGGGTTTAACTATATAGCCATATAAGGAAAAGCCCTCTGGTGGCCATATTTCAAAATGAACCGCAACTTTTTTCTAACCCAGCCAAGGTTTTATTAGAAATAGTGTTCTGATCAAGTTTCATGAAGATTGGACTTAAAATTTTACTTGTAGAGTGTTTTCAAAGTTTTACAATAGCCATAAAAAAAACTGCCCTGCACTCTGGCAGCCATGTTTTACAACAAATAGGAACCATTTTTTAACCCAGCCAGGAATTCATTAGAACAATTTGTATGACTAAGTTGTATGAAGATTGGACTACAAATAAGACTTCTAGAGTGTTAACAAGGCTTTACTAAAGCACTATTAGGAAATCCGCCCGCCCACCGGCAGCCATGTTTTTCAAAGGACTGGAACCATTTTCGAACTCAACAGATGTAACATAAGATCAAATGTACTTCGCAAGTTTCATGAAGATTGGACTTATTCTGTGACTTCTAGAATGTTATCAGGATTATTCTGTAATTTGACCTAATGACTTACTTTTT
Organism: Dreissena polymorpha; assembly: GCF_020536995.1. Classification (NCBI taxonomy): domain Eukaryota; kingdom Metazoa; phylum Mollusca; class Bivalvia; order Myida; family Dreissenidae; genus Dreissena; species Dreissena polymorpha. Next base: position 10,907,554 of record NC_068358.1, read on the forward strand.
CTACCTCACATGACCCAGTTAAAAAATCAGCCAAGATATAATTTTTACAAATAATCTGACTAAGTTTCATGAAGTTTGGACAATAAATATGGCCTCTAGTGTGTTCACAAGGTAAAAGTTGACAACACATGACAGACAACAAATGAGAGACAAAAGACGATCACAAAAGCTCACCATGACCCATGTGTATAGAACGCCAATGCTGCCTTCTGATGGCACTGGTCTTTATGTTCTGTGCATTTACTAAGTTGTTTTGTGTAAACTACATTTTGTCCTGTAGAAACATCATTTCGTTCTGCAAATTTTTCATTATGCTATGTGCATTTGCAATATCGTTTTGTACTAATGACATTATGTTAGGTGCATACATCATTTCGTTCTGTGCATTTGTCATTATGCTGTGTGCATTTACCAACCCGTTTTGTACTAACGACATTTTGTAAGGTGCATACATCATTTCGTTGTGTGCATTTGTCATAATGTTGTGTGCATTTACTAACTCGTTCTGTATTAACTACATTTCATTTATTGCATACATCATTTCGTTGTGTGCATGTATCATTATGGTGTGTGCATTTGTCATTATGTTGTGTGTATTTGTCATTACCGGTATGTTGTGTGCATTTGTCATTATGTTGTGTACATTTGTCATTATGTTGTGTGCATTTGTCATTATGTTGTGTGCATTTGTCATTATGTTGTGTGCATTTGTCATTATGTTGTGTGCATTTGTCATTATGTTGTGTGTATTTGTCATTATATTGTGTGCATTTGTCGTTATGTTATGTGCATTTAGTAACTTGTTCTGTACTAACGACAGTTCGTTCTGTGAATGTGTCATTGTGTTATGTGCATTTACTAATTCGTTCTGTACAAACGACATTATGTTTTGTGCATACATCATTTCATTATGCATAATATCTAATGTAAACAAAAACTGTCTTCTGCCAATTAAGGACACAACATTGCACTTTGAATGCATTATTGTTTTCAAATGAAGAAGAAAAATTGGTACAGTTTATTGACAGCTTAAAAAAGTAAAGCACATAAAAACAATTACTCCACATAGAAAAAAATTCAAAGTAATGCCCTTCACATTTACTAGGCAAACATTTGTTATTATTGTTTTCAAAATCTTCTTGTGGCAATTTGACTACATGTACATCTCTTCATTTTTCATTGAGATCTATGTAATTGTTTCCCTTTTACTCATATAGAGCCATGCACATAACCCCTGTTCAGAATCTCCTTGTAAGTTTTTGATTCCCTTTGAAAGACTGAAACCGTCAGAAAAAAATTATATACATAAATCGCAATTTTAATTTATTGCTAACACAAACCTCTGAATTACCAGAACAAGGATTGGAGGCTCTGATATGTATTGTATTCTAGCATTTACATACAAGAAACCGTCGGTGACGGGTGATGCTACCCAAAGGTTTTTTTTGTCACAATATTGCACTATATATTCAGATAAAAGGAAACGTCTTGAGGGCACAGTAGTTGGGGGGACAATATTTTTTTTTAGAAAATTTCAAAGGGCCATAACTCTGTGAAAAATCATCCAACTAGAACCGGCTGATAATATGCACATCTCCTCTTGGTAGTGAAGCTTCCCATAAAGTTTCATTGAATTCCGGTCAATAGTTGCAGAGAAATAGCCCGAACAAGATTTGCACTATATGTACAGTTAATGGAAAATTTTCAAAATTTCAAAGGGCCATAACTCTGTGAAAAATCATCCGACCAGATCCCGCTGATAATATGCACATCTCCTCTTGGTAGTGAAGCTTCCCATAATGTTTTCATTGAATTCCGGTCATTAGTTGCTGAGAAATAGCCCGGACAAAAATTGTGCACCGACGGACAGACAGACAGACAGACAGGCGCACACACGGACAGACGAAGCGGTGACTATATGCTCCCCCCAAAATAATATTTGGGGGAGCATAAAAATCATATAAAATGTCTTCAGATTCCCATTCAATAGGCTGTCCTTGTATAACCTCTTAAGGAATTCCATGCTGAACTGATCAATAGCTGCCACGCACATGTTACAGTTGCTACATGCCTTGGTCGCTAGCGCTAACTGAAAATCAATTCTTACCTCAAGTCTGTCAATGTTATGTGCTAAAACAACTAGATAGAAAGTTGTTGTTCACATTCCTATGTTTATAATGGCAATAAAGACTAGACTGGCATTAGCACAAAGCATGAACCATGACAGGGAAACCATTTAACATCCATAAATGAAATGTCATACCGCAGGAAGCAATTTAATAATCTTAACTAAATTAATTATTGAATAAACATTAAACTTTGGTTACCATTTCTTATTTCAGCGTACTTGCATCATGAATTCAAAGTTGACAAGTAATTACAATTTATCAGAAGAACATTATAACCCAATTTTATCCATAGTGTATAACTTCAATTTTGCATTTATTACTACTAAACTGTAAATATTGTGAACAATTTTATTTTAACATTTAGTAGGCGTAATAACCACTGTTATGAACCAATACAATTAAGAACCATGGTCTTCAACACATCAGGACCATTGTCAAACTCAGCTGATATATAATTTAACAAGAGGGCCTGAAAGGCCCAAGGTATCCCCCGCAACATATGCTTTGTTTGAGGATGGGTGCAAATTGGACGGATGAACATAATGATAAATGGACGGACGGAGGACAATAACACAAAACTAAGACAAAGGAAGGTTCTTAAGCCTTCACAATACCAAGTTTCAAAGAAATCCGCCAAAGCCCTTCCAAGATATGGCTCCGGACACAAAAATGCCTATAGTAAAAAGCATTTTTTCAAGATACAAAGGGCCATAAGTCTGTTTTTAACAAATGGTGTACAATGCCATTTGGGGTGCATCATCCTCTTATGCATATATATACTCATACCAAGTTTAAATGAAATCCGCCAAAGCTCTTCCAAGATATGGCTCCGGACACAAAAGTGCCTATAGTAAAAAGCATTTTTTCAAGATACAAAGGGCCATAAGTCTGTTTTTAACAGATGGTGTACAATGCTATTTGGCGTGCATCATCCTCTTATGCATATATATACTCATACCAAGTTTCAATGAAATCCGCCAAAGAACTTCCAAGACATGGCTCTGGACACTAAAAAGCATTTTTTCAAGATACAAAGGGCCATAAGTCTGTTTTTAACAGATGGTGTACAATGCCATTTGGCGTGCATCATCCTCTTATGCATATATATACTCATACCAAGTTTAAATGAAATCCACCAAAGAACTTCCAAGATATGGCTCCGGACACAAAAGTGCCTGACGGACGGATGGACGGACGGACAGCCGGACGGACGGACAACGCCAAAATAATATCCCTCCGCCTCTGACGGGGGATAAAAAAATGTTCTGACCAAGTTGGTTTTTAGGAATGGCCCTTCTCCTCATTAAAATCAATACACCCATGAAGTTTCATGTTTAAGTATTGCATGGTGTCTGAGATGTATCCCTGAAAAGTTACATCATACAGAACAAAGGGCAATGGCACTTCTTCTTACTGATATCTGTACACCAATGATGATGATATCTTTTTGTATTTTCAGATTACCAGAAAGCTGCATGCTGAAGCAACCAAGCTGTGGCAACATATTCAGGCTGCTAAGAAGGTGTCAATCAACAAGACTTACAACTGATTGAATGTGCCTTTATTTCATGAACAATGTTAAATTTGTTGTTATTATCCCCACGCTTTTTGAAAAAAAGGTGGGGATATTGTGGTGATCTCCGCCGTCCGTCCGTCCGTCCGTCCGTCTGTCCGTCCGTCTGTCCGTCCGTCCGTCCTGGCCACTATCTCCTCCTACACTAAAAGCACTAGAACCTTGAAATTTACACACATGGTAGCTATGAGCATATGTGCGACGGTGCACTATTTGGAATTTTGATCTGACCCCTGGGTCAAAAGTTATAGGGGTTGGGGTGGGGCCGCGTCAGAAATTATCACTCATTTTTTTAGGTTATTTTACATTTACTTCTTTATTTCTACACCGATTCACTTCAAATTGATACTGGACCTCACCTATGACAATACGGTCAATCTCAACCATGCATGGCCCCATTCCCAACCCTGGGGCGCCCCGCCCACATAGGCCACACCCACCAAAAATTTCCATTTACTATAATTTTTTTCATTTCTACACGGATTCACTTCAAATTGATACTGAACTTTTGTTATGACATTAGGGTCAATCTCAACTATGCATGGCCCCAATCCCAACCCTGGGGCGCCCGCCCACATAGGCCACACCCACCAAAAAATCCATTTACTATAAAAAAAATTTAGGTTATTTTACATTAACTTCTTCATTTCTACACTGATTCACTTCAAATTGATACTGAACCTCTCTTATGACAAAACGGTCAAACTCAACTATGCATGGCCCCGTTGCCAACCCTGGGGCGCCACGCCCACATAGACCACACCCGCCCAAAATTGCCTTTTACTATAATTTCTTCATTAATACACTGATTCACTTCAAATTGATACTGAACCTCTCTTATGACAATACGGTCAATCTCAACTATGCATGGCCCCATTACCAACCCTGGGGCACCCCGCCCACATAGGCCACACCCTCCCAAAATTGCCTTTTACTATAACTTCTTTATTTTTACACCCATTCACTTCTAATTGATACTGAACTTCTCTTATGACAATACAGTCAATCTCAACTATGCATGGCCCCATGATCAACCCTGGGGCGCCCTTGGGTCAAACATGCGGCGTGGGGATACGCGTCGGCCTCTGCCGCGCCATTTCTAGTTATTAATAATACTGTTATTAAATCAATTCCTTTAACATACTGTTCAATGCTCAGTTTTTGTTTGTATTACAATGACATGATCTTCATTGCCCAAATGTAGCCCCAGTGTGGCGACAACTTTTTAAATTAGGCGAAAGTAAGTGGCAACAACTTTTTAAAGCCCAGAGGGAACCCTGGACCTAGTGACCTTATTATTTACCTCGCTTGATCAAATAAAAAACGAGAGCGCCGATGGCGTTAAAAGCATAGGTGCAAGATACAGGGAAGAATGGCGTCACGTGGTATAATGTAGTTCGATATCGCCATCCGCGAATTTCTCAAATCAATAATTTCAAACAATTACCGACTATTTAAATAGATAATCTTTCCATTTACATCAGTGTTTGAAACGCTTATGAAAAATAATTACCCAAGCCTTTCAAAATTTAAGCACGGACAGATCTGTATCGAACTATTGTTTTCACAAATGAAAATAGACGCTACCCTATTCGTCTGCGTCAAGAATTTGTCGTAAAACTTGTGGTAAGCGTTAGATGCAGACGTGCACAACAGATTGAGTTCTGAATACAGATTTCTGAATGCAGATTTTTATAGAAACTCCTCACAGCAGTTACTTCCCTTGCTTCGCCCGGTCAGTAACTTCTAGTATAAGGGAGGCCACTGCGCAGGAGATTGAGATTTATAGTGCAGATAGAATTGTTTTACGAACGAAATTTGTTTTAGGTTATAAGAAGATTTTTTGACATAAAACGGTCTTAGAAAAATTTACTAGAAACGGTTTCAGCAATATTCTTGGAAGAAAACGTTAGAAAAACGTTTCAAAAAAAAATTGTAAGAATGACCATATACTAAATTAAATAGATATTTCGTCTGATTTTTGATCAGGTTAGTCTTCATAAAGGGCAACCTATCGATGTGGATTTTCGAAATGTGGTATATACCATAAGCATAGGTGCGTAAACGCATCTATGCTAAAAATGGCTGATATATTGTTTGGAAAATTGTTCTGATCAAATTTCATCAAGGTTGGACAATAAATATGGTCTCCAGTGTATTAAGAAGGCGTTGAGGACAGACAAAAGACAACTTATGACAAAATGTAAAAACAAAAGCTCACCAGCAGTCAGTTGGGAACAACAAATTACTTATACCTCAGTCACAATTAAGATAAAAAAAAGATTGGACGATGAACGCCCGGTTATCGCGCGGTGATCACCCAAAATGGGATTCATTGTACATGTAATGGCAAAAAACAAGGTATATCCCAGGGACAAATAATTGGCCAGCGACCGTCTGATGGCTGGAGGGCCTCTTCACGATAACTGATGCTGACTCCGGGCGGAGCTCATCATGATACACGTACAATGAATCTGATGTTGGGCATTCCCCGGGCGATTACCATGTGTTGATCGTCCGATCTTCTTTAGATATCACTTTCATTCCTTCCCGGGCTCGGCGTTGGGTAAAATTTTATTTAAGACTCTAAATTACTCCGGACACGGCCCGATGCTACAAAATGACCCAGTGACCATGTGATCATCGACCGGGCACTAGCCTGATGATTGGAAAAGTATGTTGTCGGCTGATCGAACGGTTTCCTCTCTATTTGTGACTGAGGTATTTAACTGTGTCAATCATTGGACGGCGGATGGCTCCAACCTGTCCAGTCCTTACGATGCCTGGAGATCGGACACATTGGCTGGGGACCGGATTATTTGTGACTGAGGCATTAGCAAGCTTACTAAAACAGTAACTTTTATGATGTTTAAAAAAATTCAATCAATAGAATATAAATAATGCCCGTCTGTAGATCTGCCGTGGAATCATATGGAATTCTATAGAAATCGTGAGATGGAATTCCGTGGAGTATTGGCATTAACTTTTCATCTGATTCCATGCAATCAATGGAAAAGTAAAAAAAAACAGAAGAGGGACTTGATAATAAGCTACCATATATTGGAGACTTCATTTGCATCCAATTACATGGTAGAACTTTATGTTCCCCAATTTTACTTGCGTGGGATTTCTGTCAACATAATTATGGCAAACACCACAAATTCACATCAGGTTTTTGCCTGATGAAGCCTCAGTCCACCCTGCAATTCTACACCTAATGAATACAATTACTTCCAATTAGATGACAGGGCTTCTTACATCCTGATGTATATCAGTTTCTTACTACAGCACACAAACCACAAGGCAATAGTTGTCATTCAATTAGCAAGGCAATTACTTGGGTATGGTGAACTACAATCTATGAGCCAGCTTTCTTTAGTTGTCTTAATGTTCATAATTTCTTCATGTCAGATGTTGTCAGATGGATGTATGTAAATCAACCCTCTCCTTCAATGCAAATTCAAAACCTTTTTTCTGTTCCCTGTTTTCAAAACTGTACTGCCTTGTGCATGGCTCACCATGTGTTATTTTTTCAATGAAAGGCGCATACAAAATAATTAAACAAAATATTCAATATGTTTTTGATTCTTGAACAATTGGTAGCTAAATTTGTCAATCCGTGGTTACAAAAATTCATAGAATTCTGTGAAATGAGCTTATTTGTTAAATATAATTTTTCTTTCATTCATGGCAAAATTATTTTTGGCACATTCAGTATATTTGGATTCATATTTGGCTTAATTTTTAAGTGACAATATTGACTATGTTGAAATGCTTCTCGATTTGGATTATTATTAACAGGTACAAGGAGAAATTGTTTGTCTTAAATATTCACAATGTTGTTTCCAATAATTTCACAAGAAGGCAAAGTGAGATATCTCAGCAATGATGCATATTTCTGAATTTGAAAAACATTTTCAATTTGGTCTGGAAATGGAATTGCAGAAAACTGTTAATGTAATTAACATTTATTTACAAAGCAACAACTAAAACCATTTACAAGGATAAGGGCACCATTCCCCCAATTGTCCAAGACTAGGTTTGAGAACCTCATTTTTTAACATAAGTGACCCAGATTCAAATTTGGTCTGGATAATGCAAGGACACACAGTCTGACAAAGTTTAATCAAAGTTGGTTAACAGCTAGTGGTCCCGTAAGTGATTATAAGGTGATTATTCTAAGATTTTACATGGTGACCTAGTTTTTTGACACACATGACCCAGATTCTAACTCACCCTTATTATTGTCAAGATAAACATTCTGACCATATTTCATCACAAATGAGTCATAAATTATTATATTAAATACCACCTATTGAGTGGTAGCAATGCTTTCTAATATTTGACCTGGTGACCTCCTTTTTTGGATACATATGACAAACGAGGCCACACAATTATTCTGACAAAGTGTCATCAAGCAAGATTTAGTCATAAATACAAACGTATTGAGAAGTAACAAGGTTTTTCTAAGATTCAACCTGGTAACCAAGTCTTGGACACACATGATCAATATTCAAACTCAATCTAGACACTGACAAAGTTTTATTAATATTACGTCATAAATATGGCTTCTAGAAAGGTAGCAAGGCTTTTCCCAATTCAACCTTACAACCTAGTTTGAGGACATTTGTGACCAAGATTCTCACTTTGCCAGATTTCATCAACATTGAGTCATAAATCATTAATGCAGCCTATATAGTGGAAACGTGGTTTTAATCATATTTGAACTAGTAACATTTTTTTTTGTTTTCACATGACCTAGATTCAAGCTCAGACAAGATAAACATTCTGACCAATTTCATCAAGATGGGATAAAAAATACGGCCTCTACAAAGTTAACAAGCTATATGTTGTTTTTTTCTTAGATTTGACCACGTGACCTAGTTTCACCACAATCATGATACAGATTAAAACTCATTATAATAATGACAAAATAAACATTCTGACAATGTTTCATCAATATCAATGTCATTGTTTTTTATTCAAATTAGGTTCTGGTAGGGTGACCAATTGCCAATTGAAAAAGTAAATATTTTCCCCAAGAGGGACCAAAAAATTCCCAATCTTTACATTTTTTCCAATTCAAAAGGACCCAGCCCCATTACCAAAATGGTGGAAAAAGATAGAAGATTGAGTGATAAATGTCACTAAAAAGATTAAATGGTTTTCTTAGATATCAACCTAGATAAACTGGTCACAATCACTATTCCTTTCTTTGCAATCCTCTACAAATAAAGGTCATTCAACTGTGAAAGTTAGAGGGAAACTCAATGAGTAGTTAACCCATTCCCACTCAGAAGCACAGTGAAAAAGGCTACATGCATACAGCATACAACTAGAACAGCCTGCTAGTAACTGGCAGTCTGTTCAGGTTCTATTATGTTTGTTGTTCATCAGAATCTAAGGGTTGGAAATGAAGCCTTTAAAACAGGAATCTGAAAAGAAAGGTCTTTAATTAAATTCAACTTTCTAAGGGACTACATGTACAAATGCGTCAAAATGTGTATCTAAGATGTAAAGGGTTAACAATGAGTTAAAAACCCAACATTTTTGGGCTTTATATTCTATATTGGAAATACAGCCATAACTATACAAGTGCTTGTCAAATTTCTTTCCTTAACGATAATCTAGGCATTAAGGTCATTTTGGCTGTGAAAGTTTTAGCGAGATTTCCTATTTTGGAACCTTATATTCCATAATGTAAAAATACATAAAGGCGCATAGTTCTGCCCAAATACTGTATTCACCCATGTATAGCTCAGTTTCTTACCTCAATGTTTCAAATTTAAAAGTTGATGCCTACTACTCAGTGATAAAACGCTATCCTGGCTGCTGAATTGAGAAAAATTCATTACATAATCATAATAGCCCCCATTTTTTCATTCCAGAATACTACACCCTATTATCTTACAGGCAATAAAGGCTGTTGTCTGAACAACTTAAAGCAGGTAACATTATAGGTATGAACAGTGTTGCAACAGTTTTTGACAAACAATTTAAAGTTTGAGTTAATAAAGGCAAACATTTCTTTGTCTTTGTGCACTTCTACATTGACAGCTTATGTTGGACTGCTGTCCCATAACAGATAGTTGGTAAAGCTAGGTGGTAAAGCTAGGTAACAATTTTGTCCTTTTCGCTGGTAACGGTAGGTGTGAACAACGACTTTTTGGTGTTTACCCGTTTGGTCCAGATCATTTGGCACCTTCATTGTATATCACATACACGCCTGTGCAGTGGGACAAATGAAAACTCCCCTTGACCAACATAAAAGATTAACAGTTTTACGTCAATACTGACCGATCACAACTAATGTAGCCCTGAAGATACCGTAGGTTTCCACGTATAGCGCACAGTGTTTTACCTCCAAAATTCAAATTAAAAAGCTGGTGCGCTCTATACATTGATACAACGCTATCCTGGCTGCTAAATTGGTAAAAAATATGTTGTGCAATCGTAAATAATCAAAATGGCCGCCATGTTTTTTTCCAGAAAACTACCACCCTATAATCGTACAGACTGAGGGGGCCATTGTCGAAACAAGAAGTCGCTACTGGTAGATATAAATGCCGTAGAAGAAGTTTTGGTAAAAAATAAATTTGTTTGAATAAACTTGCGGACATTTCTTTGTTTGTGTTTTTACACTTCTTTATTGATGAATTCTGATGGGGATTGTTGTTGACATTCCGGAGAGCAGGCAAGGGTTGGTGCGAACGAGGTCTTTTTTGCGGGTAACGGTAGGTGTGAAAGGGGGTCACTTTGCACTTCGTAATTGGCAGATGTTATTGAGTAATATGTGCCACGACTTGTTAAGACGCTAATTGACATTTGAGACACTAATTGACACTTGAGAACGTGAAGATATGCAATTGCATTTTGTGTGTATAAATATTGAACGTTCAACAGTGGTGTACCTCAACAACTGTATCCCTGTCTCCCATGCGACATTCAAATTTACCGGTAATGCCCATTTATTCCCCCGAGGAAAAATCACACGATGTACACTAATTCTTATTTTCTCACGTTTTTCACGAAATGCACGTGGACTGTTAATCTTTTGCTAGAAAATTACAAAATTGTCAGAAAAGTATAGTGCTATGCAACCCATGCTCCTAATCATAATGACGATTCCTATTTCGAATGCTTAATTAAGCCTTCCAATGCCCCGGATTATTGGATTGTGCAATAGTAAAATGGCGGCCATTTTCGGTCCGATTAGGTGGTTTTATTGTCTTTAAATATTTTTTTCTCCATTTTTGCATTTAAAAAACAGCCTGCGCGCTATACACGGGAGCGCGCTGTACGTGGAAACCTACGGTACACTATTTGAAAACATGGAAACTTTTTGTATTGCCCTGGTCAACCAAGAGAATGACATGATGTACATGAAGTTTTATTTTCGCATGATATTGATCAGTACAACTGATTTACAAGAAATACATGAGGAATGTTTACTTGTGGGTTAAAAATTACTTAATTGTCAGAAAATATATAGTGCTATTCAACCCATGCTCCTTATCATAATAACGCTTACTCCATGAATACAAAATTAAGCTTTCAATTGACCTTGGATTTTTTGATTGCGCAATAGTAAAATGGCGGCCTTTTTCAGTCCAATGTGCTAGTTTTCTTTGCTTGATATATTTTTCCTTCATTTTGGCATTAAACAATGATGAGGGGTTTTCCACAAGTTATGTTGCTGTAAAACACTAACTTTTTGTGTTTTGGCCTTGAAGGCACTGGTAACAGCAAACACATGTATTGGTACATTATTGTTACCTTGTCACCGACTTTCACACTCCTCTGGGGTATCTTGGCTATCGCCTTCTTGGCAGCATTCGCCAGACGTCTCTGAAAGAATACAAATATATCAGGTGTATTTATGTGGTGCAGTACTTATCAAACAAGAGAGCCTAAAGGCTCTTGAACACTCACCTGATATATGTAGGAACAACTACGAAGTACATATTTTGTCATTTTTGTGTTATAACAGTGCTTTTCACATAGGATTTTAAATCTGTTAGACACAGATTTGATATTATCTGAAACAAAATAAAATTTTCACAACATACACACACAAAACCTATGATTGGACCAATTTTTATCCCAGGGCACAAACCATCATACAATGTTGCACACTAATTAAAAGACCCACCTTACTTTGCGAACCCTAGGCAATTTTGTAAAGATATTTACTACATACAAATGTAAATCATGTGACCCAAGGAGTATAGTTATTTTGACTCCAGGGGCACGATTTGATCAAACTTAGTGGAAGAGAAGAGAGAAGATTGGTAAAGTTTTCCACGTTTACATATAAGCTGAACAAATAAACATTAGGACCAGGCCAATTTGACCCCAGTGGAATGATTTGAACAAACTTGGACCATCATACCGGTATGATGTTAAACACCAAATATCCAACCCCTCACCAAAGTGATTTGACAGAAGATTTTAAATTTATTAACTAAGTAAGTCTATATAAATCTTGTGACCCTTAGGCAAGTCAAGTATTGACCCCAGAGGCATGATTTGGACAAACTTGGAAGATACAATAATACATGCCAATTTAATACCAAACCTCGACCTTGCTGCAGGGGTTTTTCTGCCTAATTTGGGAAAAGGAGTCTGACCAAATTGTGTATTTTTTATCGACAAAATTGGCCCTTTTGGGAATTTTTGCTTTGATGAAACGGCTCATTTGGGAAAAAATTGTGAATTTATCATGCTTAAATAATTCAGTGGTTTAACAAATAAATTTGTTTTTATTTGTTATTTTGTCTTCTTTATATAAACAGATGCAATATTTGGCATGTTCAACGTTTATTCAAGTACTGCAGTTTTGTTTTTCAGTTACAGTTACACTCTGAGATAAGAACTGTAAAGTTAAAACCTTATAGCAGACATTTTTGACCAAAACAATCACTGGTTAGACACACAAGTTATAAGACACTTCATTCTAAAAAAAAACAAGAGGGCCATGGTGGCCCTGGTCGCTCACCTGAGAATGATTTCAACAGACTGGAACACATTTTTAACTCGGCCCAGATATCATAACAAGAGTATTAACATGTTTTTTCAGCCAAGATTTCATTGGAACAAATGTTCCGACTCATGAAGATTGGCAAATAAATGTGGCTTATAAAGTGTCAACAGCCCCCAGCATCCATGTTTTTCAACAAAGCAGACGCATTTTCATGTTCTGATCAAGTTTCATAAAGATTGGATAATAAATGTGACTTCTAGAGTGTTAACAAGGTTTTACTACATAGCAATATAAGGAAAAATGCCACGCCCCCTTGCAGTCATGTTTTTTTTAAACGGATCTCAACCATTTTCGAACTCAGCCCAGATATCATTAGTACAAATATTCTGACCAAGTTTCATGAGCATTGGACCAAAAATGTGACTTCTAGAGTGTTAACAAGGTTTTACTATAGCCATATAAGGAAAACTGCCCCGCCCCCTGGCAGCCATGTTTTTCAACAGACCAGAATCATTTTCAAACTCATCCAAGATATCGTTAGAAAAAATGTTCTGACTAAGTTTCATGAAGATTGGACAATAAATGTGACTTCTAGAGTGTTAACAAGGTTTTACTATACACTAAAGCCATATAAGGTAAACTGCCACGCCCCCTGGCGGCCATGTTTTTTATTCAACTGGAACCATTTTCGAACTCTTCCAAGATATTATTGGGACACATGTTCTGACCAAGTTTTATGAAGATTGGACTAAAAATGTGACTTCTAGAGTGTTAACAAGGTTTTACTATAGCCATATTAGGAAACTGCCACGCCCCCTGGCAGCCGTGTTTTTCAACCAACCAGAACCATTTTCGAACTCGTTCAAGAAATCATTATAACAAATGTTCTGACTAAGTTTCATGAAGATTGGACAATAAATGTGACTTCTAGAGGTTTTACTATAGCCATATTAGGAAATCTGCCCCGCCCCCTGGTGGCCATGTTTTTCATCCAACCGGAACAATTTTTGAACTTGTCCAAGATTTTATGTTCCCACCAAGTTTCATGCAGATTGGACTAAAAATGTGACTTCTAGAGAGTTAACAAGGTTTTACTATAGCCATATAAGGAAAACTGCCACGGCCCCTGGCAGCCATGTTTTTCAACCAACCGGAACCATTTTCGAACTCGTCCAAGATATTATTGAGAAACATGTTCTAACCAAGTTTCATGAAGATTGGACAATAAATGTGACCTTTAGAGTGTTAACAACGTAAATGTTGACGACGCACGACGCACGACGGACAAAAGGCGATCACAATAGCTCACCATGAGCACCTTGTGCTCAGGTGAGCTAAAAAAAAAAAAAATGGGGGGGGGGGGGGGAATAGGGAATTTTTTTTATAATTTCGGTTTGGGATCGGGTCCGTTTGCTTTGGGAGTGCCTCCGTTTTCTGGAGGCGCAGACAGTGCTGAAAAATCCCTGTGCTGTTTCAGGGAAGACTGCCACCATATGATATTACACATCAAACACAAAAAACCTGACCCATTGCGATTTCTTTGAAGATTTTTAAAGTGATTAACTATAAAATTGTATGTACATGTTGTAAATCATGCGACATCTTGAGCATGGCCAGTTTTTACCACAGGGGCATGATTTGAACAAACTCAGAAGAGGACCACACCAAATATTAAAGCCTGACCCTAAAGTTTTCAGATAAAAAAAAAAAAATCATGTTTGCAATCATTTTTTAGATCCAGTGACTTACAATAATTATGCAATGGACCCGAATGGTTTAAACACCTTAGACAGAGGGTCACCCAAGGATCATGCAGTTTTTAGAAGAAAAATGTTTACTCACAGATGGACAACAAACATGGCTGTAACCTTAAAGCTCCCAATAAATGCTATGTGCTCAGGTAAGCTAAAAACTAATAAATGGCACTAATTACATGAGAAACTTACATGTATGTTGCAATATGTATCAAGGTCTTATTTAGCATCTTAATATCATACAACAGAGCAGGTTTAACTTCAGTGCAACCAAAAGCGCTACATTAAATAAAGCCAGATTAGTAAATGTCAAAGCATTTCAAAATGCACAAAACATCAGTTGGCTTAAGTGAATATGTGATTGTGTCAGTGCAGTCAATTATGGATCAGAAATAAACCTACTTCAGATAGTTTATCTAACAGTAATTTCTGTCCTTATGTCCTTGTTGATTCAACTCAATGTTTTCCATCTTTTCAGTTCATAGACAATTGTTCGTTTTTGTTATCATGTTTTCTTGTCACACTTCACAGAAAACAGTGTTAAAGTACAGACCTTCTTTGTCCATTAAACTCTTGCCAAAGTTCATGTACCTTGCTTCATGTCACAGATTTAGTTCATATATTACAACCATTGTTGGATAATATGTTCAACCAGTCCATGATGTCATGCAAAACAAGACAGGTAAATACTCTACAATTATGACCCACTTTAAAGCTATAAGACACCTTAAAGGAGCCTTTTCACGTTTTGGTAAAATGACAAAATTTTAAAAAGTTGTTTCAGATTCGCAAATTTTCGATTTAGTTATGATTTTTGTGAGGAAACAGTAATACTGAACATTTACCATGCTCTAATATAGACATTATATGCATCTTCTGACGATTTAAAAAACCTGAAAATTATAAAGCTTTGCAACGTGAAACGATTTAATAATTTGGAGAGTTCTGTTGTTGTCGCTATATTTTGTGAAACTATGATGATTGCTTATATATAGTATAAAATACATCTGACACTGTATGCGGAAGAATGGTCGAGGGGTCTTAGTCGGAGACTTTTTACGCCAGGACTCCAGGGGTCAGTGGTTTGAGCCCTGTTGAGGATTACTTCTTTTTTTTATTTTTGATTTTTTACTGGAGCTTTTTATAGCAAATGTCTACATTTATCAATAGAACGCATTTAATGACAAACTTCAAAACATGCCAAAATCTGTGAAAAGGCCCCTTTAAATAATTAAAATCTTTACTACCTATTCCCATCCTAAATGCAAAGTACACACAGCAAATTGGTACCTATCGTACACTGTATATTTAGTTGCTTGGTATAATGCAACAATTTTATTATCGAAAAAAGTCCAACCCCAGTCAAGACTCAAACCTCCAGGCCAACAGCCTTACCACTATTTCAATCTGAGACAATGTATTTACAGACATGTGAAAGTGAACCCAGAATTTTTGCTTTCAACAAAAATAACAGACAGTCAGTTTTGAGACTTCATTTCGCATTGATGCTGAGTATTTTACAATGATGTGTGTGTTAATTGTCAATACCAGCAGGTATCATGTAAAACAAGAAATGTGTTTGTCAGAAACACTATGTCCCCTTCTGCGCCGCTGTTTTTTTTTTACCTTTGACCTTGAAGGATGACCTTGTCCTTTCACCACTAAAAATGTGCAGCTCCATGAGAAACACATGCATGCCAAATATGAAGTTGCTATCTTCAATATTGCAAAAGTTATTGCAAAATGTTAAAGTTTGGGCAAACCAACCAACCAACAGACAGACCAACCAACAGACAGGATAAAAACAATATGTCCCCCACTATAGTGGTGGGGGACATGGGGGACATAATAAAAACTTAAGATTTCTGCTTCTTGGAATAGGTCTCTCCCCGTTTAACATGTACAAGCCTGTCATACTTCACCAACACGTCTGAGGCGCATACTGCCTCAAATAACTGGGCCACACAGACACATGCTTGGCATTTTGTTTACTAACACGCACTAGGTTAATGTCTAGACAATCTGGAAAGATTCAGACAAAAACATCAAGTTTATGTTCTTAGAAAATTATACTTTTCTCAGAAAATATGATGCAGATTAATAAACAATGAAAATCAAAGCAGCAGGTCTTCGCCTTTTTCTCACTATATTTTTAGTGTGATTATTATGACGGTTTATTTAAAATATCTTTTGTCTTCATAAAAAAGGAACATGTACATATTATAGATTTATAATCATGCTGCTTGTTTTCTGGTGTCTTAAATGAGACGTGTTCTGCAAAAATGGGCCTAATGCTATATGAAGCCAGCGTAATCCATACTAGCCAGCGCAGCTGTGCAGTCTGGTCTTATAAGCAGAACACACAGCTCCTGGCCAGACTGTGCAAATGCACAGACTGGTCTAGAGCTGTGTCACCCAATTTTGGCATAGGACGCATGTCACATTTCCCAAAATACATTTTACATAATTATGTGTCTTTTTTTGGCCATGAAATGTGAGGTAGGTTCTGGTGAATGTTAAATAGGAACCAATGAATATTTCAATACCCCACAGGATTGTGCTCCACAGAACATTACTCCTTCTAGAATAATTATTCAGGCATTACCAGTTTAGAGTGTATGCTTTAGACTAGTAATTTTTTTTCGTAAGAAGTTAAACATGCATTGAGCGTGAAACTCTTACAACTGCTCTTAGAAATATTCAGCAAATATTAACCCTTTGCATGCTGGGAAATTTGTTGTCTGCTTAAAGGTCGTCTGCTGAATTTCTTATATTAGCATTTTCTTTGTGTGTTTTTTTTAAAGAATACTATAACAAAAGCAAACAGTTTGTATCCTGATGAGACGCCACGTTTTGTATCTGGATCCAAACTGTTTGCAAAGGCCTTCAAAATTCGGTTCCAGCACTGAAAGAGTTAAGGTAAAACACTCAAACAATTCGCTTTTCAGAATGTTAATAGTTGTTTGGTCGAGGCCAAATACAGGTAGTATTGCTTTATATTTTTTTCATGAGATAGTTAAGTTAACATAATTGAATCTGAAAATACAAAGTTGTTTACTTAATGTATTTGAATTTAAAATGTGGTAAATCTGACAATTTTACAGCATCAGAGGTATGGTAGAAAGGCATATTTCCATAAATGGGTTGTTGTGGGTCTCAGATATGAAGTTGGCTGAAGCCAGAAGGTCAAACACTCTTCCAACTGGGCTAGCCGGGTCTTGCTATGTTATCATCTATGCTGATAATTATGCCCAGTAAAATTTGATATAATTGAATGTAGCATTTGTCTTTTATTACAAACTCTTTTTATAGTTGGACTTGATCCTAAAAACTCAATCTATCATGCAACAAGTTAAAGTTATAGAATAAGTGCCCATCAAACTTATATATAGAAGTACATGTATAAATGTAAAATCATCCAAAGCTCAAATATTTTCTTCGTGTTTCTGCTGCTTATATTATTTGCAATAAATGAAATAAAGCTCTTATGTTTTTGTTGTTAGAAACGGTGTTGCATGTTCCTTTACGACTCTATATAATCTGATACATGATCAAACATTAACAAATAAGGAAAACACTAAAATATAAATTGCATCTGCCACAACTTTAGTCAAGCACATTCAATATAAATATTAAATTACAAAATTGGTTTGAACTTTGATGTAAAAATGCTTAAGGTTGACCAAAAGATGATGCAATTTTGTTATTATTTTATATTACTCAACTGTTTTTGTTGACGCATGACAGCACAGTTGATATATGAAGCTATAATGTGACAGGATAGTTCACAATAAACATTAATAAAATTACCATTGCTATACATATCACATAATGAGAGAATGCAGTCCATATAACTGCAATGTGTATTGATGTAAAGATTATATTCAAACTGCACTAGCATTAAATGTGTTATTATCTAGTGGATAATAAGGCTCAGCCTGTTCAAATCAGATGCTGACAGAGGTCAAACAAGAGCACCGCCTTGCGGGTGCAGACCGCTCATCTAGTTTTCTTTTTAAAGGTGAAGGGACCTATCTCAATTTCAATCACAAAGGAAGGAGGGGTGGAGTGGAGGGGGGGGGGGTGTATAGTGTGGGGGTGTGGTTATTTATTACATTTTCTTCAAAAAATGAAAAAAATGCAATTTTTTTTGGGGGGGGGAGATTCTTGGATGGGTTGGTTGGACAGTATTTCAAAAATAAAATAATAAAACAAAATATTTAATTTTTTTTAACCATGTTTAAAAAAAAAATGCGGGGGGGGGGGGGTTGAGAGGGGGGGCTATTGTGGTATGTCAGGGAAGAGTTGTTTTGTCAAAGTATCAATCAAATCTAATCATAAATAAAGAAGTTATGGCAATTTTAGCAAAATTTAATAATTTGACCTTGAGAGTCAAGGTCATTCAAAGGTCAAGGTAAAATTCAACTTGCCAGGTACAATACCCTCATGATAGCATAAAAGAATTTGAAGTTTGAAAGCAATAGCCTTGATACTTTAGAAGTAAAGTGGATCTAAACACAAAATTTAACCATTATATTCAAAGTTACTAAGTCAAAACTGGGCCATATTTCCATAAAAATGACAACCAGAGTTATGCAACTTGTCCTTTACTGTATCCTTATGATAGGTTGCGAGTGTTGCAAGTATGAAAGCAATAGCTTTGATACTTTAGGAATAAAGTGGACCTAAACACAAAACTTAACCAAATTTTCAAATTTCTAAGTATAAAAAGGGCACATAATTCTGTCAAAATGCCAGTCAGAGTTACGTTACTTTGCCTGCACAGTCCCCATATGATAGTTAGTACATGTAAGTTTTGCAAGTATGAAAGCAATAGCTTTGATACTTAAGGAATAAAATGGACTTAAACACAAAACTTCACCAAAATTTTCAATTTTCTAAGTATAAAAAGGGCACATAATTCTGTCAAAATGCCAGTCAGAGTTACATAACTTCGCCTGCACAGTCCCCTTATGATAGTTAGTGAGTGTTGCAAGTATGAAAGCAATAGCTTTGATACTTTAGGAATAAAATGGACTTAAACACAAAACTTAACCAAAATTTTCAATTCTCTAAGTATAAAAAGGGCACATAATTCTGTCAAAATGCACGTCAGAGTTATCTTACTTTGCCTGCCCAGTGCCCTCATGATAGTCAGTCAGTGTACCAAGTTTGAATGCAATAGCATTGATACTTTATGAGAAAAGTGGACCTAAACGCAAAACTTAACCGGACACTGACGCTGACGCCAAGGTGATGACAATAGCTCATAATTTTTTTTCAAATAGATAAGCTAAAAAGGCAAATATATAATTTAGCTCCCCAGAATAGTTTTATTATTTTATAAATGCAGAGCTCCAGATAAGGTTTTGTGAAATTCTTAAATTACTACCAGATTTTCAAAAAGAATTCTTAACTCTGAAATTTTATTCTTAACGTTACTACTAAGTTTTGGAAAATAATTCTTATTTTTTCTAAATGACCTAAAAATAAATAATAATGGTTATTTTCATGCAAAAAAAATCAAAATAAACATACTAGCAACTTTATTTATACAAGTTCAACATTGTCTTTTCAGTATTATACAATTTTATTTTTCAAAAACCTTCATATGCTCAAACTGTGCTTAGATTACATGCCTTCGATGAATTTTTACATATTTCACAATTAAAACGGGTCTCCCCTTCAATCTTTTCAACGATTAGCCACGGGACTTCCACTCGTTCAATGATTTTTGTGTGTTTAAGTTTGGACCCGTCGTGTCGCGTTTTTGTTTAGCTTTTCCGACTGTGTCGGCAACTGAACATACAACATCGTATAAGATCTTTTCTATAATGTCTTTCTAAACATTTAACTTCGGCTCACTTTGCGTACAATATGTTAAAAGTGTGTTTTTGGACGCTTTGCAGTTTTTTAGGACGCTCTCTGGGCGCCGCCATTGTTTTTTGAAAGATAGACTGTATACGCCGCTTTTATTGGAAAAAATGCGCTTTGTTAAACAAACCCGATAACCATTCTATATAAGCACCGCAAAGATCTTTAATATGCGAAAAGAACTCAATAAAAATCGAAACGAACCGATGTAAAAATAATATTCATAACTTGATTTTGTAATTCTTAATGATACGACAAGATTTTAAAATAAATAAGTAACGGACTTGAAAATAATTCGTAATGACAAAAATACGACCCTTATCTGGAGCTCTGTAAATGGTAACAACTGACGGATTCATAAAGTTGCTGTGTTTCTCAGACCATCAAGATTTTAGTGATTAATTAACAATTAAATAACAAACATAACAAGAGCACCCCATAACGGGTGCCACACTCGGCTGCGAAAGCTTGTCAGAAATTTTTTTTTTTTTTTAGAGGTCACAGTGACCTTGACCTTTGACCTTGTGACCCAACAAGAGATGTGTTTGTCAGAAACACATTGCCCCCTACTGGGGGGGGGGGACTCGCAGTCAATAATGACCATGTCAGACATCACTGACAACCAAGGCCTGTGGTTTAAAAGAGATCATAACCAGAGTTGATCATGTGTCTATGGACACAAGTCCACAAGTATGTTATGAACATCAAAGAAATTATAATTATATCATAAAAAAAAAAAATGAGATATCAATCATTTAGGTTATAAATAATCAAAATAATAAATCTGTACAGTAACTGCAGAGCTCCAGATAAGGGTCGTATTTTCGTAATTACGAATTATTTTCAAGTACGTTACGTATTTATTTTAAAATCTTGTCGTACCATTAAGAATTACAAAATCAAGTTACGAATATTATTTTTACATCGGTTCGTATCGATTTTTATTGAGTTCTTTTCGCGTATTAAAGATCTTTGCGGTGCTTATATAGAATGGTAATCGGGTTTGTTTAACAAAGCCCATTTTATCCAATAAAAGCGGTGTATACAGTCTATCTGTCAAAAAACAATGGCGGCGCCCAGAGAGCGTCCTAAAAAACTGCAAAGCGTCCAAAAACACGCTTTTAACATATTGTACGCAAAGTGAGCCGAAGTTAAATCTTATACGATGTTGTATGTTCAGTTGCCGACACAGTCGGA
The DNA here is from genome assembly GCF_020536995.1 of Dreissena polymorpha. Classification (NCBI taxonomy): domain Eukaryota; kingdom Metazoa; phylum Mollusca; class Bivalvia; order Myida; family Dreissenidae; genus Dreissena; species Dreissena polymorpha. Next base: position 10,929,064 of record NC_068358.1, read on the forward strand.
AAAGCTAAACAAAAACGCGACACAACAGGTTCAAACTTAAACACAAAAAAACAACATTGAACGAGTTGAAGGGACAAGTCCCGTGGCTAATCGTTGATAAGATTGAAGGGGAAACCCGTTTTAAATTTGAAATATGTAAAAATTAATCTAAGGCATGCAATCTAAACACAGTTTGGGCATATGAAGGTATTGGATAAATAAAATTATATAATACTGAAAAGACACTGTTGAACTCGTATAAATAAAGTTGCTAGTAAGTTTATTTTGATTTTTTTTTGCATGAAAATAACCATTATTATTTATTTTTAGGTCATTTAGAAAAAATAAGAATTATTTTCCAAAACTTAGAAGTAACGTTAAGAATACAATTTCAGAGTTAAGAATTCTTTTTGAAAATCTGGTAGTAATTTAAGAATTTCACAAAACCTTATCTGGAGCTCTGGTAACTGTGAAAAGAACTTCATTTCTTGGTAAGGAAATATATAATATGAGATTTATAATAATATAAATTACTTCCCTTGACAATAATTATCTGTAACAAATCTCTATTTTTAGTAGCAAATAATTAAAAGCCACTACTGTGACTGTAGATTCACCACTCAAAATGTGCAGCTCCATTAGATACACATGCATGCCAAATATATAAAGTGGCTATGTTCAATATTGAATAATTTCTCCCTTTTTAAAGCTTATTACTTCCCTTAAATCTGTATTTTTTTACCATAGACCTTAAAGGATGACCTTGACCTTTTACCACAATGTGTTTGTCAGAAGTACAATGCCGCCTACTGCGCCGCTTTGATTTATTTAACAAAAACATATACGTGGGCAGGTCAGATAACTATGTCCATTTAAAGCTTATTACTTCCCTTGACTTTGTTTTTTCGACCCTAGACCTTGAAGGATGATGTTCACCTTGAAATTTTACCACTCAAAATGTGCAGCTCCATGAGATACACATGCATGCCAAATATCAAGGTGCTATCTTCAATATTAAAAAAGTTATGACCAATGTTAAGGTTTTAGCACGACGCCTACGGCAGACGACAAGCTGGCTATGACAATAGCTCGGGTTTCCTCCGAAAACAGCCTCGCTTAAAATGAGGGATAACATAAAAGAGACAAATTAAATATCAGTATTTTTTCTTGTCGGCTATAAATCACATATTTTATAAGCTATGTATTCTTATACTTTTTTCATCATTCCTTTTTTCCACTTTATACAACAAACATAACTCCAGACTAAATTTTCCCAAAGATGAGCAGTCAGGAATTCAAGGCTGAAATACTTGAAATGTAAACAACAGATTGACATGTACATGTAGCAGCTTGCAGCTCAGCACAGAGTGACATATACATGTAGCAGCATGTAGCTCAGCACAGAGTGACATATACATGTACATTGTAACTCCAATATAACGCGGATGACGGGGTCCAAGCCACGCAACAGCGTTATAAACGGACAGCGTTATAAGTTTTGAGCTTATTTATTTAAGGGGCTATAAAAACAGGTTTGTATAGCCTATAATATAGGTCCTGTGTATTGTCATGCTGTGTTGTCATCCGTAAATACATGCATATATAAACCGAATCGAACGATAACAGTATACATACCGCTTTTCTAATGTGCACATTTATCCGATAATCCAATATAATTACATCACTTACGAAAAAAATAATGTTTAACATTTATGACAGGAAATCTGTTAACGAACTTCGTAAACAAATTCATGTGCCTACGCCATTTTTCAGAAAAATTAGTACAGTGCATTATGGGACACAGCTTCATTGGATGAGCGAATTTAAATTTAGATTGAATGCAATACGATACATGTACAAAGATATGTTTTATTGCGTCATACGCAGCATGTAAAAAACGTGCTTTCCGTGGACTCTCTGATAACGGACAAAAATTTAAGTTCCTCTCTGTTAACTATTACACTGCGTTAGCAAGTAAATAAATCGTCAGGATTTTAAAATTTATTTTTCGTATACGTACTGAAACATTAAACGCACACAAAGATATTTTTATTTATCAAGCATGTGTAGCATATAATAAACGATACCACACTTACACAACCATAGTTTATACAATGAAATACAATACACGAAAAATACAAAACATAAACAGGTAATCGTTTTAAATAACTTTAATTTGATAATTATTCCGCTTGCACTTGCCTTATTGAAATTAGCGCACCGAACTGCTCTGATAGGGAATACATGTAATAAACACAGACTCACGAGTTTTCACACCTTTATTGCCATTACACAACAGATTAACACCAATTAGCTGTCGAGTGTCATTTAACCTCTAATCGATTAAAATCAGTTAAACGGACGGAAAAAGCAATCAAGCTGTGATTGCTGGCTTCTTTGAATTTATGAAAATACATGAAGTTGCATAACATGGATTTGAATCAGAAATAGTTGGTTGGAGAAAAAACGGGATCCAAGGACCCCCCATGTTATGTTGGACACAGCGTTATAACGGACCGCACTATATTGGAGTTACAGTGTACTATGAAGCAGCTTGTAGCTCAGCACATAGAGACATATACATGTAGCAGCTTGTAGCTCAGCACATAGAGACATATACATGTAGCAGCTTGTAGCTCAGCACATAGACATCTACGCGTAGCAGCTTGTAGCTCAGCACATAGAGACATATACACGTAGCAGCTTGTAGCTCAGCACATAGAAACATCTACATGTAGCAGCTTGTAGCTCAGCACATAGTGACATCTACATGTATCGACATATAGCTCAGCACATAGAGACATCTACATGTAGCAGCTTGTAGCTCAGCACATAGAGACATATACACGTAGCAGCTTGTAGCTCAGCACATAGTGACATATACATGTAGCAGCATATAGCTCAGCACATAGTGACATATACATGTAGCAGCATATAGCTCAGCACATAAAGACATCTTCACGTAGCAGCTTGTAGCTCAGCACATAGAGACATATACACGTAGCAGATTGTAGCTCAGCACATAGAGACATATACACGTAGCAGCTTGTAGCTCAGCACATAGAGACATATACACGTAGCAGCTTGTAGCTCAGCACATAGAGACATATACATGTAGCAGCTTGTAGCTCAGCACATAGAGACATATACACGTAGCAGATTGTAGCTCAGCACATAGAGACCTATACACGTAGCAGCTTGTAGCTCAGCACATAGAGACATATACATGTAGCAGCTTGTACATGTAGCTCAGCACATAGAGACATATACATGTAGCAGCATGTAGCTCAGCACATAGAGACATCTACATGTAGCAGCATGTAGCTCAGCACATAGAGACATCTACACATAGCAGCTTGTAGCTCAGCACATAGAGACATATACATGTAGCAGCTTGTAGCTCAGCACATAGACATCTACACAGAGCAGCTTGTAGCTCAGCACATAGACATCTACATGTAGCAGCTTGTAGCTCAGCACAGAGTGACATCTACATGTAGCAGCTTGTAGCTCAACACATAGAGACATATACATGTAGCAGCTTGTAGCTCAGCACATAGACATCTACGCGTAGCAGCTTGTAGCTCAGCACATAGAGACATATACACGTAGCAGCTTGTAGCTCAGCACATAGAAACATCTACATGTAGCAGCTTGTAGCTCAGCACATAGTGACATCTACATGTATCGACATATAGCTCAGCACATAGAGACATCTACATGTAGCAGCTTGTAGCTCAGCACATAGAGACATATACACGTAGCAGCTTGTAGCTCAGCACATAGTGACATATACATGTAGCAGCATATAGCTCAGCACATAGTGACATATACATGTAGCAGCATATAGCTCAGCACATAGAGACATCTTCACGTAGCAGCTTGTAGCTCAGCACATAGAGACATATACACGTAGCAGATTGTAGCTCAGCACATAGAGACATATACACGTAGCAGCTTGTAGCTCAGCACATAGAGACATATACACGTAGCAGCTTGTAGCTCAGCACATAGAGACATATACATGTAGCAGCTTGTAGCTCAGCACATAGAGACATATACACGTAGCAGATTGTAGCTCAGCACATAGAGACCTATACACGTAGCAGCTTGTAGCTCAGCACATAGAGACATATACATGTAGCAGCTTGTACATGTAGCTCAGCACATAGAGACATATACATGTAGCAGCATGTAGCTCAGCACATAGAGACATCTACATGTAGCAGCATGTAGCTCAGCACATAGAGACATCTACACATAGCAGCTTGTAGCTCAGCACATAGAGACATATACATGTAGCAGCTTGTAGCTCAGCACATAGACATCTACACAGAGCAGCTTGTAGCTCAGCACATAGACATCTACATGTAGCAGCTTGTAGCTCAGCACAGAGTGACATCTACATGTAGCAGCTTGTAGCTCAACACATAGAGACATATACACGTAGCAGCTTGTAGCTCAGCACATAGACATCTACACGGAGCAGCTTGTAGCTCAGCACATAGACATCTACATGTAGCAGCTTGTAGCTCAGCACATAGAGACATCTACATGTAGCAGCATGTAGCTCAGCACATAGAGACATCTACACATAGCAGCTTGTAGCTCAGCACATAGAGACATATACATGTAGCAGCTAGTAGCTCAGCACATAGACATCTACACAGAGCAGCTTGTAGCTCAGCACATAGACATCTACATGTAGCAGCTTGTAGCTCAGCACAGAGTGACATCTACATGTAGCAGCTTGTAGCTCAACACATAGAGACATATACATGTAGCAGCTTGTAGCTCAGCACATAGACATCTACACGGAGCAGCTCGTAGCTCAGCACATGGACATCTACATGTAGCAGCTTGTAGCTCAGCACAGAGTGACATCTACATGTAGCAGCTTGTAGCTCAACACATGGAAACATCTAAATGTAGCAGCTTGTAGCTCAGCACATAGAGACATATACATGTAGCAGCTTGTAGCTCAGCACATAGACATCTCCACGGAGCAGCTTGTAGCTCAGCACATAGACATCTACATGTAGCAGCTTGTAGCTCAGCACAGAGTGACATCTACATGTAGCAGCTTGTAGCTCAACACATAGAGACATCTACATGTAGCAGCTTGTAGCTCAGCACAGACAGACATCTACATGTAGCAGCTTGTAGCTCAGCACAGAGTGACATCTACATGTAGCAGCTTGTTGCTCAACACAGAGTGACATCTACATGTAGCAGCTTGTAGCGCAGCACAGAGCCACATCTACATGTAGCAGCTTGTAGCTCAACACAGAGTTACATCTACATGTAGATGTAGCTGCTTGTAGCTCAACACAGAGTGACATCTACATGTAGCAGCTTGTAGCTCAACACACAGTGACAGTTACATGTAGCAGCTTGTAGCTCAACACAGAGTGACATCTACACGTAGCAGCTTGTAGCTCAGTCTTATCATTGACGATGAGTTCATCATTATTTTATTGTCATCCAAACCTTCTAGTTCCAGAAATGTATAACTGTACCCAGGCCATCCAGACCCAGAAAAAAAAACCTGATTATATCCCTTTAACCCCCAAACTCCATCATAAAAAAGATTACTGCCTCTCAAATTGACTGCAAAAATGGTTATGTTCAAAACATCAAAGGGGGCTTTGAACCAACTCAATTGATATATAACTAAAACTCTCTCCTTTTATCTGATTGCATAATCTGCTTTATTTAATCAAGACTGCTTATCAATGGGGCACAAATAATTTATGTCACGCCTAATCCTCTTGACAAGACATTCACATTGCAGCCAGTTTCAACACCACATTTCATGTCCCAGGCATGTTGTTTCAAGCAACAAGGGCAGGTGCTTTTTATATAGAAGCATGACAATCCAGCATGACTTTGACCTTGATGCATTTGTTTATTTGTTAAATGCTGTATTAAACTAATTGACTGAACAGCAGTTTCTGACAATTATAGGCAAATCATAGTTAGAAAAAGTATGTAGCATTTAGGATAAAAATGAGGATCTATAATAAGTTTAACTATCAAAGCAGAGGATTATTGAGCGCAATGTTTTGGAACATCCCTTGTTTTCTAATTAAGTTGGCAAGTGAACCTCATTAACCATCACCCATCCAATCTAAAAACCAATTCATAGTTGCATTTAAAAAATGGCCTATCAGATACTGCAATCACCTGCACACACATCCTGTCTCAATCTCTGATAAATAACCACATTGCAATGGTATAATGCCTTGTGGATGACGTAAATAACCACATTGTTATGTGTTGTCACCAAGATCAAACAATGTTGTTTATGTATGCTGAAATGATTATGCACATGCCTGATGCCAGGAACTTTCTGACCCAGACTACTGCAATTATTTTCCTTTGCTACATGTTTGCCTCTCGAGTATACAGTAAGAAACATGACATTGCATCATCAAACTTGGTTTTCAACATTTTAGTAATATATTGAATGTAAATCAAAACTTGGGTTATTGAATAGCAAACAGTTTTTCTATTTTAAGTAACACAGACCTTGACCCTTAAATCCAACTTGATTTACATTCATGTACAATCCCTAATGAAGCCTGCATGCAATCTACCAATATACAACATTTAAACAGTGACCTTGATCTAGACCCAACTGATTCCTGATTGCATGGATCCCGAGGTAGCAATAAATGTAACTGTAAGCTACCAACCCTAAAGCTTTCAGCACAATGTCTTCATCAAAACTCAAGATATTGAGAAGAACTGTAGTTGTTGTTGTTTTCTATTTTTAGAAGCAGTGAACTTGACCTTACACTGACTAGGCCCAAATAAACTCCAATGCAAGGTCTGCAATTAAGCAGCCTACACTCAAAATGTCAATGCAATACTTCCATTAAAAGTTATTCACCAAACACTTTACCTCTAATTTCAATAAAAGTGACTTTAACCTGACTTGCCCCCAATGAAAATCCAAGATTGAGATGCAGATATTAAAGCGGGTATATACGATTTTAAATATTTATGAATTTATATAAACTGTGTAAAAAACTTATTATATATATATTTCAATATAAATTAAAATAAAAGTTAAGAAGAACATATGTCGAAAAATGCGAAATAAGCCAGATATTTAATTCTGAAATTGAAAACGGCTGTACAGCCGAATTCGCCAGCATGTATACCATACATGTACGATGTGCATCTAAACTTAGTTTAACGGTTTATTTGAATTCCTGCAACGATATCTATTCATACGACACACGAACACTATCTCCGATCCTAATACAAAGACGAATGCTTCGGTTATTGTAGGAAAATATGTACGTCACTATCGGCTCGGGGCGCTAATTTGTCTTTGCTGCATTTTATGAAATTCGGCTTTAATGTATAATTTTTCTTGCCTATTTTGTGTTATTGTAACATATTTTATCAATATATTACAATTAAACACATATAAAAAATTGTATATACCCGCTTTAAGCTTCTGTCATTACAGTATTCAGTGATAGCAAACAAATATTTCACATTAATGGCTAGAACTGAGACTGTAGCATATTATAGTACATGTAACAAGACTTCAGTAATTATTTCAAAGGTTAAGAAACTAGAAAGTATCTTTATGCAAAGGACAGCTGGAGATGGGAAGGAAATTGGTGCTTGGCAAACCTCTTAACAAAACCTTGCAAAATAACTGATAGAAACAAGACAGTCATATTGTACGAATAGTGTAGTAAACTAGACTGACATGTACAATTATGGACAGCAGTAGAGCCAAATCAGCAGTCATTTGTCACCAAATATTATTTTGGAAGAAAATTAACAAATTATTATAAAAGACAGTGATGATTCTGCAAACCCAATATGTTCAGTGCTCCAGCTAGGATTTGAAAAGGGCAGGGGGGGGCTTTTTTGTCAAAAGGGTGCTTTCAACGCGCAGTATTTTGTCAAAAGGGCACTTTCGAGCGTGCTGGCTTTTCTGGAATGCTTCCTATTGCTGCTGCATTTAAAGGGTAGGGGGGGCCTAGGAAGGGCAGGGTGGAAGTTCGGAGGGGCAGGGCGGGGCGCCCTTCAATTTAGGCCTAGCTGGAGCACTGATGATTGAAGGGCAATGGCACAATTTGTCCTGACATAGTTTTCCACAACAAGTTACCCTACATGCCATCTGATTCCCATCCCAACAGTAAACTGTCTCTAAATGACGTTCAATATGTTGTGATTGTTTTGTCAAGGTCATGATAGCATGACCTTGAATTCATTGTCCCTGAATACTTTCTTGTCAACTGGTTAATCACAGGTGTTGAATGTCAAACTTTAACTGTTAAAATTGGGGCTTTTATTTTAGTAACTGTATATTGGCATTGGTAAAGAGTATATATAAGGACATTCCGACTGAGAACTTCATCTTTACTACCCACCAGCCTTTATAAAGAGTATAACAAGAGACAAAATTGTCACAAAACCAGGTTTCAATTGGGTAAAAAAGTCTGATAAAGGGAGACAACTCAAACTGAACTGATTGTTCATAGTTATCCCCTTGTTTCAAAATAAATCTATATTTAGTCGTGGCGACCTTAACCTTTGAGATATTGACGTAATTCTTTCGTGCGACACACCGTCCAATAATGGTGAACATATGTGCCAAATGATTTTAAAATCTCACAATGAATTACATAGTTATGGCCAGGACAAGCTCATTTATGGCCATTTTTGACCTTTGAACTCAAAGTGTGACCTTGACCTTGGAGATATCGACGTAATTCTTTCGCACAACACACCTTCTTATGATATGGTGAACAAATGTGCCAAATGATTTTAAAATCTCACAACTATTGACAAAGTTATGGCCCGGACAAGCTTGTTCCGCCCACCAGCCCGCCCGCCTACAGTTTTTTCCTTCGGAAAACCTGGTAAAAAAACCTGGTTAAAAACATAAATAATTTATCAATTAATTCAAAATATGTAATTAAGTAGTCATGTCAGCCATAGGGTTGTGTAATCCATCCCACATTTACCCTCTTAAAGTCAAGATGAGCTGATAATGGGATGATAACTATCATTATTAGCATGTCAGTGCTAAGAGTTAATAGTATTTATCATATAAACGCTTTATTTCCGTTTCCGACTTTACGTACTGTCCGAATTTAAGTACACGTACATGTGCACATACATGGTGGTATATGATTTTCTTTTGTACATTTACATTTAAAACGCATGAATGACTCTCGCACACAGGTGTTTACAGTGGCTGCGCAGCATCGCGAAGATCACAGGTGTTCAATAGCATGCAATCGTGGCGATTTCGGGTGTTCGCGAAATGTCACCCATCGGGAAAAGTGAACACCGCGGACAGGCGTTTTTGTTTTAGTACACAGTGCCTGTATTGTACCTGCAGTAAAAATCATGCAGACCCAAGTGACCAGACCCAAGTGATGTAATGGCCATAGGTATGTGGTTTTTTGATTGATGGTTTTGTGACATACACTTTACACATCAACAATGAACTCTTGGTAAGTTACTTAGAAGACTGATGATTACAACCGGGTGTAATCCTCATGGAAACAGTGCATTTCATGCATATAGGATCTGGCACTAGTTGTCATATCATACCATATTTTAATTAACGATTTCAGGAATTTTGTTAGTAAGCGAGCCTTTGGCTAGCTTTCTAACAAATTTCCTGGACGAGTTTAATAAAATATGGTATGATATGATAACGAGTGTCAGACCTTTTTTATCACATTCTTTTAAATGAGCAAATTAAATAAATATTTACGAATGTTGTTTACATTTTGTGATGTCATTTGACGTTGCAACGTCATTTCAGCAAAATAACTAAATGCGATTGGTCAATAAACAAAAACTAAGCCCATGAAACGCTTACAAAAGTTGTATTACACATGTGTAATACATATATAAAAAAATATATAATGGTTGTACATGGGAAACAGAGTATAGCATGTGATAAATTTATATATATGGTCAAAACATTTATTCGACTTTTGAAGTGTTTTAACAAATTATTGTTTAATTCATTTCAGAGAACTTTAAATGTTTTCATAAATTCTCAAATGAGCATAATTAAGTTTGTCATCTGAAACACCACCTAAACCTCAAGGTCACAGGTGTTAAATTTTTTGCGTGTATGGAAAGGCTTTGTCCATTTACACATGCATACCAAATATGAAGGTCATATCTAAAGGGAAGTTATGAGCATTTTTCAAACCCTATACACAGATTCTGAAACCTAGACGCTAACCCTAAGTTCAAGGTCAAGGTCACAGGGGTGAAAATTTGTGTGCGTATGGAAAGGTCTTGTCCAAATACACATGCATGCCAAATATGAAATTGCTATCTGAAGCAACATAGAAGTTTAATGAGCATTTTTTCGAAACCTAAACGCAAAGTGTGACGGACAGACGGACAGTCCGATCAATATATGCCCTCCTTCGGGGGCATAAAAACTACATGCCACCCTTCGGGGGCATAAAAATGTATGAAGGGGGCTGTCCTCCCTAAACAAAACCCTAAAGCCCCCAATGGCATGTAAAAGATTTCTGTGGAAAGACTGATGTATAGCATAATACATATAGGAAGGTTATAAAAACAAGAGGGCCTGAAAGGCCCAAAGTCGCTCACCTGAGATAAAAAGAAATGGCCTGTTCTTTGCAGCCCAAGATATCAAGGGAACAAATGTTCTAACCAAGTATCATGAAGAAGAATGGTGGCCATGTTTTTTAACAGACCTGAAAATTTTTTAAACTTGTCCAAGATTTGTCCAAATTTCATGAAGATTGGGAAAAAATGTGTCTTCTAGACTGTTCTCATGTTGTCACTATATACATATAAAGAAACCTGACCCACTCCCTGGCGGCCATGTTTTTTCACTGATCATGACCATTTTCAAACTCGTCCGAGACATCCACATAACAAATGTTTTGACAAAATTTCATGATAATTAGGCAAAACATGTGACTTCTAGAGTGTTCACAAGCTTTTTTACTATATAAATATAAGGAAAAAGACCCCCCCTGGCGGCCATGTTTTTTTTACCGATCCAAACCATTATCGAACTCAACTGTCCTATCCAGGTGTGGTAGTGCGGTCTCCTTCGCTTACGCAAATGAACCAGTCACAAGACGGTTACAAATTATGTGACTTTGTGAGCACTTATGTAATGCGGAAATACTTATTTGACAAACTCTTATTTCCGGTCAGGATGACTATACCAGTCTTGGACGTAACCTTCTTAACCGTCGACCGAGTCGAGTGATTTTTGCGTCGGTCGAGGGAAAATTCCAAGCCAGTAGGCCGATCGGTCGAGTGCATTTTTTTAGTCTGAACTTAGTAACATGTCCGAAATAGGTTCATATAGACGCTTATTCAAAACTGCATTCGTTATTTCCCTCGAGCAATCATTGTTTAAACTCTTATCGAACAGTGTTGTAAGTCAATCTCGCGAGACGCTAAAACTATAATTATTACTTGGGGGAGAACTCGCGGCGATAAATTTGTTTTAATGTCTATTCTGCGATATATTGAGGACGCAACACACAAACATCAACTGCAAAATGACAATGAAGGTTGCAACAAAAATTATGAACAGTCAATGAAACCAAAATTCCAACCGTTACGGAAAAATAATCGGTCATGGCTACGTTTTGTATTTGGGATTCTTTGCCTGCATTGCTGACTCTTCTCGTTCTACTTCTTATGCACAGGTATTATTGCATGTTTGACATTGCATGGTTTCTTTTTTTCCAGATATTTGAGTGGAAAATTCATATCATGTTATATGTTTTTGTTTTCAGGCAGCCTTTAAGAGCATACCTGACATGTCAGACCTGGATGTCGGTGACTCAGACTGACAATGATCATGATGGAATGGAGATGTCTGGAGACCTTGTGTTAAATTTTTTGTCAGACATCAACTGTGAATAAAACAGAATCAAGTGTTTATGTGTTTAATCTTTATTGTTCTATGTTTGTTCAATACAAACATAGTTACAAATGTAACAAAATATAACTTTTATTTCGGGCTAGTTGAAATTGATTCGGGCTAGTGAAATTTCCAAGCTGGTAGTTACCAGCCCAGGCAATTGCAAAAAAGAACAAAGAGCATTTAATTTAGACTTTAATTATACTTTTATTGCTGTAATCATTTTGTTAAATGTGCAAAAATAAAGAAAGATTTTGTGGTGTATCATTTTGATCTTTATTACCAAAATATGAGGTTTACAGTTAATGTGATATTTCATGTTTGGGCAAGTGGCTTTACGTTCAGGGCAAGTGGATTTTCTAAGTACTAAGTTGGTTTTTAGGTTAATGTTGAGCCCTGACATTAAGTCACATAATATTGACATAATAAAACCAAACTTTACTACACAGGAAACAAATGTTCTGACCAAATTTCATGAAGATTGAGCAAACTAGAAAGTTAACAAGATTTTACTATAGCCATATATAGCCATATAAGGAAAAAATGCCCAGCCTCTCAGCAGCCATGTTTTTCAAGCCAAGGTTACCATTTTTGAACTCATCCAAGATATCATTGGGACAAATCATCTGAGCAAGTTTCATGAAGATCGGAAAATAAATGTGGCCTCTAGAGTGTTAACATGGTTTTACTATAGCCATATAAGGAAAAATGCCACGTCCCCTGGCGGCAATGTTTTTCAGCCAACCGACATCATTTTGAAACTCGTCCAAGATATCATTGGGATGAATCTTCTTACCAAGTTTCATGAGGATCGGACAATCAATGTGGCCTCTAGAGCGTTAACAAGATTAGACCTTGGCAAATGTTCAGTAATACTGTTTCCTCACAAATATCATAACTAAACCGAAAAGTTGCGAATCTGAAACAACTTTTATCAATTCTGTCAATTTACCAAACCGTGAAAAGATCCCTTTAACAAGATTTTACTCTTGCCATATATAGTCATATAAGAAAAAATGCCCCGCCCCTTGGCAGGCATGTTTTTCAAGCAAACGTAACCATTTTCGAAATCTTCCTAGATATCATTGAAACCAATCTTCTGACCAAATTGCATGAAGATTGGACAATAAATGTGGCCTCTAGAGAGTGAACAAGGCAAATGTTGACGTCGCACAACGCACGACAGACTATGGACGACGGACAAAAGGCGATCACAAAAGCTCACTATAGGCATGTTGTGCTCAGGTGAGCTAAAAATGCTCAAAATCCAGATTTAAAACTTTACTTACGCTCAGCCTCTCCTTGGCATTGGTGTACCGACACCTCTGAATGTAATAGAACACTAACCACGCCAATGAGATGATTATCAGCACCACAAACGATATTGACACAAAAAGGACAGACGTGTTGCTTAGGGGCGGGGGTGTAGGTGGATCCTTAGTCTCCATGGCCTCAGGGGTCAAGGTCACATTAACTGTGCCAAACTTCTCTATTAGTCCTAAAAGTTCCAGCCCCTGACGGTTTGATATAGAGATTGCCACAGCATTATGGACTGAAATGAAATGAGAAAAATATCCAAATATAACCATTATATTTTATAATAATGACTAAAATTTATCATGAATAAGTTTTTTATTAGTATGGCCTGAAATATAAAGGGACAGATTCATAGATTGACAATGTTTCAGTTCTTTCACAAAATCTCCAAATAAATGGATAGTCTTGATAAATATTCTATTAAAAAGGACTGAAATTAGGACACTACAGGCAAACAGTCTCAGATATTTCAATACAAGGGATTATGAAATAAAACATTATTAAAATTATATAGGTCATGCTACTTATATAACACAATTTTCCACTTATCCAGTGAGCTTTAGGTAATTCCCCTTGTTTTCGGTTCTTTTCCAAAAAGTCTGCACTTTTGTTCAATCTACATGTAGTTACTTGATCTTTACCAATCCATAGGACCCCATCCCAAAACAGTGAAAAACACTGGTTACTTTACCCCCAACTTAAATTAAAACTTTCTATTGCTAAAAAATAACTATTGTTGGTCCAATAAAAAAGCACTTTTAAATGCCTTTGTTGAATGTAATATCTGTGGCAGAAAGTCATCCTTGGTAAAACACTTATTGCAATAATAGTACACATTATATTTTGTAGTACAAATTAAGCCCAAGTCTCACTATTGCCGGTAGAGTCCTGGTCCATCCTGGTTTGCTAACGCTGGTCGACTGGCAAGAACCAGGATGATTCGTAGAAATTTGTTAATGCGGTCACACTATTTCCCAGTGCCGCCCCGGTTGAATCCAGTCAACAGCCTGGCAGCATCCCGGTTAACCCCTGACTGGCTACGGTTTATCCCAGAGAAGCCCCGGCAGAGCCCCGGTTGTTGCCGGTAATGCCTCGGTTGAGCCCCGGTGAAAGTCAGCAGCGTTCCGGCAGAGCCCTGGTATACAGAAACTCCAACGGCACTCACGGGGCTATACTGACATCATACCCAAGCAGAGCTATGTCAACTCCCCGGTTTAACCCCGGTGGTTGCCTGAAATGCCCCAGCGGAGCCAAAGTGAATGCTGGTGGCGTCCTGGCAGAGCGCCGGTTTACTTATGTACCCTAGCTATACCAGAAGTCTGTCAACATTCACCGGGGCTCCACTGGGGCTTTGCCGTAGCTCTGCCAGGGTCTGTATGGGAACCGGTGCAGCTTCATCCCTGAGGTATTTAACATTTTAATACTTTCCCGGTGGAGCCCTGGTTGTCCCCAGTCACCTCTGGTTCACCCTGGTGGAGCCTCTGTTCATTCCGGTAGAGCCCCAGTTAATCCTGGTAGATGCCGGATCACGCACCGGGGCTCCGCCGGCATCATGGTGAGACTAGGCCTTAAGAGTAAATTGGCATTGTCATCAAGACTCTACTACATTTTTACTTAACTCAACAGCTTTCCCTGTAACTCTAAGAACTCTGATTCTCGAACAAAAACATAGGATGTACATGCAATTTATACCTTTTAGGTGAACACTTGTCAAATTAGCTCTATTTAAAAAACTTCCAAGGTGAACTCACCCGTTTTGTTGCCAGTGCCCGAAGCTGTCATTATTATTTCATTGCTGTCGTGCTCGTGCTCGCCCCAGTATATTATGGCAGCAGAAGCATTTGACTGGGTTGTGGCATAATACAGCTTCTCGTTAAATGTACAGTTGCCTTGAATAATCAAAGCAATCCACTTAATACTAGGCACTATACTTGGGTCCACCGGTCCACAACCTCTGTGCAGGTAGTCGTTGGTTTGATTATCAGACGATTTACTTCTGAACTTTACCAACTGACCCTTCACCTTGGGTATATCGTCTTTTGTATGAATGTCCGTGAAATAATGCCCGCTATAAGAATTGCTTATAGTCACTATTTTTCCATTTTCAAGATATTCTAAATCAATTGAAGTGTCCCTAATTTTGTCCTTTGATGGAGCAGGTTTATGGTCCCCTTGAGCCTTATAAACCACCAAACAACACCAAATAAACAGTGTCCTCATTTTATACGCAGAAACATTGATTTATTAAATCGTCAGTGCGTTTGTTGTAAACATTCCATCCAAAATGAAGATAAACTTATGCTAATAAACGTACATTTTCCCGTTTTAGAAGCACACAATAGGTATCAGTTAAAGTTAAAGGAAACAATAATACATTTGCCATTGCAATTTCATACGCAGGGACGTTTCAATGGTCTATAAATTGAGTAAAAACAATTTGGCACAATATTTCATCACCACTTTTTCCATTCATAATCATTAAATTGGGAAATACGTCAGAGCAGGTGACCGACAAAAGCGCCCTCTGTAAACATAATAATTGCGCGATAACCGCATGAAGTCAAAAATAAAATGCACGAGTTGCTCCCCTTTAAATACAACTACTCACTCGAAAATGAATTTTAGGGGCGCATATATTTGATATTAATGTATGCATAAACTTATTTGCATAATAATGTAAAACAGCACAAGAACACAGTTGAATAAGAGTTATATTGTGTTGCATAAATTGCCATTATATTAATTTCGTCAAAACAGATTGGTCTTTTTTTAAAGGAAATTCTGTTTATAATATGTAGGGGGTTCAGGTTATTTTTGTATGTACTGAATCTGTTGTGTTTTTCTCGTTATTTGGATAGAGAATATCATTACCTTCAAAACAAGACCAATATCATCTTTATAGCACAAATACTTTTTAAGATATGGAATTTTTAAGATCTCGTTTTTAGGGATTTTTGTGCGCAGTTCCTATGCAATTATATAATGGGATGTACTATGGTAGATGGCACCGAAATACTACAAAACAAAGCAAATTTGTTCTTTAAATGTTATTTCAGCTAAGCTTATTCAGTAAATGCATAATAAAGTATACATTTTTAGAAAGGTAATTTGATCAGTGATATTTTTTAACATGTTATGACATTTTTTTACGAAAATCCAGTCATATAACAGAAAAAACCGTTGCTATCGAAACGGGTAATAAAAGCATACAATATGAAAATTGCTAAAATTAAAGATTTTTTGTCAATTAAAAGACAAAATACTTTTACATATGGTGGTTTGCAAATTTAAGACCATTACTAATAATATTTAGCAACATTTTACGGAATCTGTCTCCATAGCAACCAAAATCAAAAGCATAAAAGGAAGAATTGAAAGCATAAAACTACGCAATTTGTAAATAATTTAGGTTCAATAAAACTCTTATCCCAATACTCATAATCAGCACAAAACACTATCAATTTGATAACCATACATCACTGCACATGACATGTACATGCATCTATTTGCAAAGAATAGTGAAAAAGGGTTGCCATAGAAACAAGTCAAAACACCCAAAAATTTTAAAAAGTGCGAAAAAAGGTATTTGTGAAAAGTGTTTGATTGGTTTCATAAGTATGTACTTCCAAATGACTTCTCTTACTGAGAATGGTATATTGTGAAACTTAAGGTTATGCAGAAAGCTGTTTCCATAGCAACCAACAATTTAAAATTAATGAGGTACAATAACAACAGTGTATTAACAATAGTGTACGCGCAAAAAGTCCCTTCAATCAACCTTACATCCTTTGTCTCTCTCACTTCTTATATTAAGGTATTATTCAGATTAAAACATGACATTTTGTTCATGCTTTTTGTGAAAACTAAGTTCTGAAAAAGAAAGAGCAGTGACTAAAATATATACTTCAGTTTCTTTTGGTACATCTTTAGTGAAATAACAATTTTCAGTTTTAAGCAGCATTCTCATGCCGTGGTGAAATTACTCTGTAAGGCACATAACCTTGCGCATGTTAGATCGATAATTAAAACTATATTTATTATATATAAAACTTCTTTCATCATCATCATCATCATGATTAAATAAATAACAATGTCTCCAGTGTCCTCCCCTTTTAAAACTGTCATCTATTGACACAATATTTAAGTCAAGAAATCCTTTGAGCATTATATATATTTTTAAAATAATATGTTTGTAACCATACCTGGAAACAAACAAAATACTTTGACTCAATTATGACAGTATCAGATCACCTTTCTCCATGTCAATAATCAGTGGCATTCTCCATTCATCAGCATCATCGTCGTCATCGTACTTTACAATATATTCTGTTTTTCTGCCCTTTTCTAATAACATTTTTATGACCATACCTGAATACCAGGAGACTTCATTTGTTTCAGGATCACGACATTTGTGCTTGAAAGTTTTACCAACAAGTAAATTTGGATTTGTACTTACCTGTGGGAGGAGAACTGCCTGCTGCTGCACACGAATTTTGTTTCGGCCATCTCTTATCTTTAGGGCTAATGCATTTTTTGACTCGTTCAACTTACTTTTTGCAGTGTCAATGTTTATATATTGCAGTGCTGGTAGTATTTCGACATCTGTTTCTTCATCGGCATTCAGACGAATAATGTCAATGAGATTTCTCTCTAGGTCATCAACTGAAAAAGATCTACCTTTGCATACCTGCTGAAACTTTTCATTTGGACCCTTGCTGTGGATGACATTCTTCCTAAATTGAAGCTGTGAAATGAGAGCATCTTTATATTCATTATGTTGGGCTTTGCTTTTGTACTGAAATAAATCTTCTTCTGTCAGCCAAAGACCACCTAGAGAATCAAGTTTTTTTGTTAGTTTAACTTTCTGTGAATATTGTTTTTCTTCTTTTGCTGTTTTCTGTTGCTGCCTTTTCCTAAGAATTTCAAGTTTATGTTCAAATAGTTTCTTTTGTCTTTCCCTGAAAGAAAGCATAGCTGATGGTGCATTGCTCCTGGCATCATTTATAATTACTTCCTTTTCATCTGCAGGTAAAGAATTTAACCATGAACTGGTCTTATTATTTGACCACATTATACAAGACTCATATGCAGTGGTACTTGCAGACGGCTTCAGTCGCATCAAGGCATCAAGCTGACCGAAGTCACGCTCTGAGCAAGTGTTCGTGGTGGGGACGTTCTGTGACCGTGTAGCTTCTTGTTCACCTGGAAGAATAAATTTACCCCCAGGGAGCTGGTCCTTAGCTTGTCTTTCTAATATCAGCATCATCCCTCCACAAATCAACTCGAGGGCCATCTGAGTATACGTTTCATTTACTGGATCACCTGTAGCTGAAAAGAGAGATCTATATATTTCATCTTCGTGCAGTTCCGTACCTGCAAACACAGGCTGCCCATTCATCAGCGGCGATGCATCTTTAGCAAGGAGATCAAGCTGTACCTGCAAATGACTTAAATGGGGATTCAGTGCTAGTATATTTTCGCTGTTTTCAATGATGCGCCATAGAGGACCTGTAATCAGCTTGTTGACAATACCTAGCGCTCTGATGCCACAAAGAGTTGCTTTTTCCCTGATGTCAAACGAAACACTTTTTAATAGTTCGTTAGGATCAGACCAAGCATTCAAAAAATTTTGGATATCTTCTGCGTGATGATAAGTTGCACCTGCAGCATAGAAAAGATGATTAAACCTGTGTCCTCTGAAAGAAATCATTTTGTTACTTTTGTCAATAGATTGTAAATAAGTACTGAAATGTGAACCTATGCCGGATTTCTCGCACCCCTGCATGGTCAGTGCTTTGCTTGCCGTCCTAGTCAGTCTTGTAGCACCACTTTCTTTCCACTCGAAGGCATAAGGGTTTCTACCACTTCTGATGTTGGATTCAAATAAAGACAAACATTTGTCAACCTCAGAAGCCATATTAACAAAGATATGCATTTTGCAAAAGTATGATGATATTTTGCTGACTTCTTCTCTTACTTTTTCATCCAATGTGTCCCAAGCAGTGAAAACTTCTGGAAGAAAATTTTGTTTAAGTTCTGTTAATTGCCTATTAAATGCTGGATTTACAGCCCCTTGGTCAGACATAGTACTAGTAATGGAACAAACTAGTTTAGCCACAGTCTCTGAGTCTGCTCCATTACCATTACTGACTGCCTTTGCAAGGTCATCAATTTGTTGCTTGAAGGCTTCCATCAAAGTGTCTGTGTCTCCAGCACTCACCTCACTAAGACCAAGGCTAAAAAATTTTTTTATCAGTTGTCGTGACCTGAAAAGATTGAAAATGACGGTGCGATATGGTAGTTCCATCTTGATGCAAACAATTCCCTGAAATGGAAAGTTCAGACATATCTTTTAGCATAGCTAAGGCAACCTGTTTCTGTGCGACTCTCTTTCCTTCGGAAACTAACCTGCTCTTGACCCCAGTACTAGGAAGCCTGTCTAAAGTCTTACCTGTGAGATTCTGGACAACGATTTCCATGACCCGATTTACCTTTGACTGGCTAACACCGCATTCTGAAATGAGAGTCATAATGGTTTCCCTAATTTCATTAGCGTATTTACCATCATAAAAAGTTTGAATGACTGGGTCATCAATTGCCTCATTTATCTGTTCTAATTCTATGATTTTTAACTATTTCTGTCTGATTTCATCTTTCAAGCTAGCAATTTGATTGGAATTTTGATCAACTGCTCTTTCTTTTTTATTATTACGACTTATTTTAACTAAAAGATTTCTCTTCTCACGCTTCATTCGTTCAACTTCACTTTCATGCTCTACTTTCTCACACAATAGCTGACTGATCTCATTTTGTTGGTCTTTAAGTTTTTGAGACTGTTTTTCAATTTTTTCTTCTCTACGCTTCAGTTTTTTATTTACATTCCTGGTGTTCAGTTTACTTAATTTTTGCTTTTTCTCTTCAAGTTCCTCTAATGTCATATTTAACTGATCAGACATCTTGTCAAATTTCTGTTCCCATACACTACACTGTTTTTCTAAACATGATCTTTCTTTCTCTGTCACAAGTACCGACTGCCACTTTCTATTTATGACTTCTAATAAACCTAGCAACATGTCAACTTTTCTTTCACTTCTATTAACTTGAATAGATAAGTTTTCATTCTCATTATCTATTTCTTGTATTACCCTTTTCAAATTTCTGTTTTCAGTTACAACATGCTTATCAGAATTAACACTTCCAGCACCATCATCAACATTTAAGTTATTGCTCTTGGGAAAGACAAATACTTCAGCTCTAAAATTTTCCAACTCTGCATTTTTTTTATCACGCACGAGTTTTCTTTCCCTTTTGTACAATTTACTAATCTTCATTCTCAGACTGGCCACAGTTTGATCACAAACCTGAGTACCATACCTCTCTTTGAACTCGCACAAAGAAGATTTAAAAGTAATTTTCCCGCAACAAAATTGTTCAAAAGCTGTGATAACATCTTTGTTGGTCAAGGCCTGTTTCCCGGTATCAAGGTTATGCGATTCTGAAATGGCAAAAATAGACGCATCAATAGCTAAAAAGTTAAATATTAAACTGGTGTGTGCGGTCTTGTCATATAGGCACGCCTTGTGTCATAATAGCAGGACGGCTTTAAAGTTATAAATATAGCACGCTAGACACGGGCTAGTATTAATCAGAAACAACTGGGCCTTTTAAACGCATGACGGCATGTTATGTAAATATTTTATGGTAAAGTATGTAAATAAAGTCATGTAATTATTTTTTTTTCAGTGAATCACTGCTACTTAAATGTTAAATAGTAAGTTAAACCTAAAAGCCTAGCATGCTAGGCTTAGGAATTTAGTTTGTTAATTTTCTTCAATTTCAGAATTAAATTATAAGTTGTAAGTTATGCTTCTACATGTCCCGACCAGCAGTACATGTATACAAATTATAAATGTGAAGAAATTTTTTTTTTTAAATAGCCCTGTTTATATCCACATCATGGCTCATCACGATGGCTTCATGGTTTTTTACTACTCGACTCTTCAAAACAGAACATGGTCACAACTGCCCACAGTCACAATCCACAACATGTGGAACTGAAACAAAAAGAATTAACCACAAAGAACCATGCTCTTTCAATTTTCTTTCACTCGCAATTATAAATAACAGCAAACTTGTCAATTTCAAAAAGATACACCAAAGGAGCACATATACCATTTAATACATTAAAAAGAAATTATGGTTGGATATAAGTTGAGAAAATCATCAAAATGATATTATTTATTATATCTATAGAAGGATATATTTATTTCCGTATTACATTACCACGAATATGACCTTTTATTTATATCACGAATACTTGGGGGTTGAAAACTAATATAAAATGCATACGTTTATGCATGCGCACGAGGATCAAAACAGTTATTACATACGTAGCGATTAACTTTTGTAAAATCAAGCATATTTAACGACGTAATTACACTACCGGGACATCATTTAGGATATAAATTTAGGTCTTGATCTATACTTTTTATTGTGAATGTGAGCATCACAAGTCTGCTGTTATTTATATTTGAACACAAAGATAAACAAAACAAACAAAGTCAAAGATAAACAAGAACAATTAAATGTGGAATTTAATGTACCTAATAAAATCCCAGCCATTTTAAGACACCAAATCTTTGACTCAAACAATACAGTCTATTGAGTATTGACATAAGTCATAACTTCATGACATAAGTCCCTGAAAAATAAATATGTTGTTTAGAATCACGTTATATTTAATAAAATAATTATATTTTAATTGTTATTTGCATTAATTTGTTTTAATTTCTTCAAATAACTTTCGAAATTTTTCTTTACGTCACAGTTATTTTCATAATGAATTATGTGTAATAGTATCTCAAAATCTAATATGTTATTATTTGCTATTCTTGTTCTATACACCACGGACTCTAGATTACAATATACACTCCGTGTTATCCACCGATAAAATTACATAAATGTAATGTTATATAGATCTATATTTATATACAAACATTTTAAATTATTGGGTTAAGCATTAGCCAGAACAAACCTGCTTAACTGTTTTTAAACGAAATACATGTACATTCTATTTCGCGGATTTCAAGGTAAGTGTGCTGTCAGCATGTCTGAATATCGTCGCTAAAAAGGTGCGTGAAGTTGGCACTGACATCGACAATCGACATTCCACATTCAAATATCGAGTTGGGGCGAATGTCGAACCAGATCTGACATCGACATTCGGCAAAAGTCCCAAATATCGAGCTGGGACAAATGTCGGTCCAGCTCTGACTTCGACATTTGGCAAAAGTCACGAATATCGAGCTGGGGCGAATGTCGAGCCAGCTATGACATCGACATTCGGCAAAAGTCACGAATATCGAGCTGGAGCGAATGTCGAGCCAGCTCTGACATCGACATTCGGCACTAGTCCCGAATATCGAGCTGGAGCGATTGTCGAGCCAGCTCTGACATCAACATTCGGCTTAAGTCCAGAATATCGAGCTGGGAAGAATGTCGAACAAGCGCTGAAATCGGCAAAAGGAGCGAATATCAAGGTGGCGCGAATGTCGAGAAAGCTCTGACAGACATTTTCCGACACTAGTCCCGAATATCGAGCTTAAGCGAGTGTCGAGCCAGCTCTGAAATCGACATTCGGCACTAGTCCCGAATATCGAGCTGGGACGAATGTCGAGCCAGCTCTGACATCGACATTCGGCAGTAGTCCCGAATATCGAGCTGGGGCGAATGTCGAACCATCTATGACATCGACATTCGGCTCTAGTCCCGAATATTAGGCTGGGGAAAATGTCGAGCCAGTTCCGACATCGGCATTCGGCAAATGTCTCGAAAATTCAGCCGGGGCTTATGTCGAGCCAGCTCTGATATCGACATTCGGCACTAGTCCCGCATATCGAGTAGGGAAGAATGTCGAGCCTGCTATGACAACGTCATTCGGCAAAAGTCCCGAATATCGAGCTGGGGCGAATGTCGAGCCAGCTCTGACAGCACTACATGTTGTCCCGAATATCGAGCTGGAGCGAATGTCGAGCCAGCTTTGACATCGACATTCGGCACTAGTCCCGGATATCGAGCTGGGGCAAATGTATAGCCAGCTCTGACATCGACATTCGGCAGTAGTCCCGAATGTCGAGATGGAGCGAATGTTGGCTCGACATTCTCCACAGCTTAATATTCGGGACTTGCCGAATGTCGATGTCAGAGCTGCCACGACATTCGCCCCAGCTCGATATTCGGGACACGTGCCGAATATCGATATCAAAGCTGGCTCTACATTCGCCCCAGCTCGATATTCGGGACAAGCGCCGAATGGCGATGTCAGAGCTGACTCGACATTCGCCCCGGCTCGATTTTCGGGACTAGTGCCGAAAGTCGATGTAAGAGCTGGCTCGACATTCGCTCAAATTCGATATTCGCGACTCTCGCCGATTGTCGAGGTCAGAGTTGGCTCGACATTCTCCACAGCTTAATATTCGGGACTTGCCGAATGTCGAGGTCAGAGCTGCCACGACATTCGCCCCACGCCCAAACTCGATATTTGGGACTAGTGCCGACATTCGCTCCAGCTCAATATTCGGGACTAGTGCCGAATGTCGATGTCAGAGCTGGCTCGACATTCTCACCAGTTCGATATTCGGGACTTTCGCCGAATGTCGATATCAGAGCTGGCTAGACATTCACTTCAGTTCGATATTCAGGACTAGCGTCGATTGTCGAGGTCACAGCTGGCTCGACATTCGTCCCAGCTCGATATTCGGGACTACTGCCGGATGTCGAAATCAGAGCTGGCATGACATTCGCCCAGCTTGATATTCGGGACTTGCCGACTGTCGAAGTCAAAGCTGCCACTACATTCGTCCCATCTCGATATTCGGGACTACTGCTGGATGTCGATGTCAGAGCTGGCTCGACATTCGACCAAGCTCGATATTTGCGTCTTGAGCCGAATATCGAGGTCAGATTCGGTTCGACATTCTCCCCAGCTTGATATTCGGGACTTGCCGAATGTCGATGTCAGAGCTGCCACGACATTCGCCCCAGCCCGATATTTGGGAATAGTGCCGACATTCGCTACAGCTCAATATTCGGGACTAGTGCCGAATGTCGATGTCAGAGCTGGCTCGACATTCGCCCAGCTTGATATTCGGGACTTGCCGAATGTTGAAGTCAAAGCTGCCACTACATTCGCTCCAGCTCGATATTAGAGACTTTTGCCGAATGTCGATGTCAGAGGAGGCTCGACATTCTCACCAGCTCGATATTCGGGACTTTTGCCGAATGTCGATATAAGAGCTGGCTCAACATTCACTTCAGTTTGATATTCGGGACTAGCGTCGATTGTCGAGGTCACAGCTGGCTCGACATTCGTCCCAGCTTGATATTCGGGACTACTGCCGGATGTCGATGTCAGAGCTGGTTCGACATTCGCTCAAGCTCGATTTTCGCGTCTAGCGCCGAATGTCGAGGTCAGATTCGGCTCGACATTCTCCCCAGCTTGATATTCGGGACTTGCCGAATGTCGATGTCAGAGCTGCCACGACAATCGCCCCAGCTCGATATTCGGGACACGTGCCGAATATCGATGTCAGATCTGACTCGACTTTCGATCCAGCTCGATATTCGGGACTAGTGTCGTATGTCGATGTCTTAAGTGGCTCGACATTCGCCCCAGCTCGATATTCGGGACAAGTGCCGAAAGTCGATGTCAGAGCTGGCTCGACATTCGCTCCAGCTCAATATTCGGGACTATTGCCGAATGTCGATGTCAGATTTGGCTTGACATTCGCCCAAGCTCGATATTCGGGACTTTTGCCGAATGGCGATGTCATAGCTGGCTCGACATTCGTCCCAACTCGATTTTCGAGACTTGCCGAATGTCGAGGTCAGAGCTGCCACGACATTTGCCCCAGCTCGATATTCGAGACTTTTGCCGAATGTCGATGTCAGAGGAGGCTCGACATTCTCACCAGTTCGATATTCGGGACTTTTGCCGAATGTCGATATCAGAGCTGGCTAGACATTCACTTCAGTTCGATATTCAGGACTAGCGTCGATTGTCGAGGTCACAGCTGGCTCGACATTCGTCCCAGCTCGATATTCGGGACTACTGCCGGATGTCGAAATCAGAGCTGGCATGACATTCGCCCAGCTTGATATTCGGGACTTGCCGACTGTCGAAGTCAAAGCTGCCACTACATTAGTCTCATCTCGATATTCGGGACTACTGCCGGATGTCGATGTCAGAGCTGGCTCGACATTCGATCAAGCTCGATATTCGCGTCTAGAGCCGAATATCGAGGTCAGATTCGGCTCGACATTCTCCCCAGCTTGATATTCGGGACTTGCCGAATGTCGATATCAGAGCTGCCACGACATTCGCCCCTGCTCGATATTCTGGACACGTGCCGAATATCGATGTCAGAGTTGACTCGACTTTCGATCCAGCTCGATATTCGGGACAAGTGTTGAATGTCGATGTCGGAAGTGGCTCGACATTCGCCCCGGCTCGATATTCGGGACTAGCGCCGAAAGTCGATGTCAGAGCTGGCCCAAAATTCACACAAGCTCGATATTCGGGACTTTTGCCGTATGACGATATCATAGTTGGCTCGACATTCGCCCCAGCTCGATATTCGGGACAAGTGCCGAAAATAGAGGTCAGAGAGGCCACGACATTCGCCCCAGCTTGATATTCGGGACTAGTGACGAAAGTCGATGTCAGAGCTGGCTCAAAATTCACACAAGCTCGATATTCGGGACTTTTGCAGTATGACGATATCATAGCTGGCTCGACATTTGCCCAAGCTCGATATTCGGGACAAGTGTCGAAAATAGAGGTCAGAGATGCCACGACATTCGCCCCAGCTTGATATTCGGGACTAGTGACGAAAGTCGATGTCAGAGCTGGCTCTACATTCGCTCCAGCTCAATATTCGGGACTATTGCCGAATGTCGATGTCAGAGCTGACTCGACATTCGCCCAAGCTCGATATTCGGGACTTTTGCCGAATGTCGATGTCAGAGCTTCCACGACATTCGTCACAGCTCGATATTCGGGGCTAGTGCCGAATATTGATGTCAGAACTGGTTCGACTTTGGACCCAGCTCGATATTCGGGACCGGTGTCAAATGTCGTTGTATCAACTGGCTCGACATTTTCCTCAGCTCGATATTCGGGACTAGTGCCGAATGTCGATGTTAGAGCTGGCTCGACATTTGCTCCAGCTCGATATTCGGGACGAGTGCCGAATGTTGATGTCAGAGCTGGCTCGACATTCGCCCCAGCTCGATATTCGGGACTTCTGCCGAATGACGATATAATAGCTGGCTCGACATTCGCCCCAGCTCGATATTCGGGACTTTTGCCGAATGACGATGTAATAGCTGGCTTGCCATTAAGGGTATCACGTTTAAACGTTTAAACGATGGCGTTTCGTGTTTTGCTCAAAAACGTTTACAAAAACAGTAAACGTTTAAACGACAGTCAATGTCAACAGAATCCATTTTAGTTCATTACATTACGATGTTGCAAGACTCATTAAAAGCTGCTGAAAAAGACTGTATTTGTATCACATGCGCCAGATGGCCGTTATTCACAGTCCCGTATATATAACAATACACCTGTACGACCTAGACGTCTTGAATATTTAACCCGCATCGGCACGAAGTGCTCGAGAAAAGTTTCCCGCTATTTCTTGCATGATCATGCCCCTAATCGTCTTGAACGTTCAACGCGCGTCGGCATGAAGTGCATGAGGCAAAATTTCCCGCCGTTTATTCATCGGCATTCATTTTTAATTTAATGAACAAATACTCGTTTTGATGTACATCTTGTTAAGTAAAACAATTAAAAAAAATTAAACCGGTGTACTCTTATTGAAGAAATGTGGGTTAAATATTAATTCATCTTTGTTACAAAATATAACGGCATGTAAGTAGAAAATGCGTAACCCAATGGTTAGACAACGACGAGAACAGTTGGTTTTAATATGACGTCATTGTGCGAATGGGTTATGAACTAAAAATAACTTCCGGAAATAATCACTACTTTCAGTTTGGAAATGTGATGGCACTGATGCTTTTAAAACGGACGTAAGGATACCGTTTAAACGGTATCGTTTCGTTTATTTCATTTCGTTTAAACGTTTAGAAAAATCTGTAGACGTGATTCCCCTTACTCGCCATTCGTCCAATCTCGATATTCGGGACAAGTGCCGAATGTTGATGTTAGAGCTGGCTCGACAGTCACCCCAGCTCGATATTCGGGACTAGTGTCGAATGTCGGTGACAGAGCTGGCTATGAATTCGCCCCAGGTCGATATTCGGGACTTTCGCGAAATGTCGATGCCAGAGCTGGCTCGACATTCGTCCCGGCTCGATATTCGGAACTTTTGCCGAATGTCGATGTCAGAGCTGGCTGGATATTCGCCCCAGCTCGATATTCGAATGTCCAATGTCGATTTGCGATGTCAGTGCCAACTTCACGCACCTCTGATTTGACTACTTTAGCCGAAATTAATGTACATTGTTTTACTTTACTGGAACTCCTGCATGATATGATAACTTCTTCAAAAGCGTCAAAATTGTCAACGCTTGAATATGAAAGGCAATTAAGCGTTTTCACGACGTGAGTGATTTCCAAATCAGTACATAATAGTATAATGTCATATAAAGTCTTAACGGGGGCTTTTTAATAAAAGGGAGCCTCTTTCAGATGTTACGGATTTAACGGATGCACCGTACTCAGTTAGTTCACCGTTCACTGTGAAAAAAGGTTTTAATGCATATGTGTAAAGTGTCGTCCCATATTAGCCTATGCAGTGCGCACAGGCTAATCAGGGACGAATCTTTCCACAAAAACTTGATTTTTGCTTTGAAGAGACTTGCTTGAAACAAAATACATCATAACAGCGGAAAGTGTCTTTCCTGTTAGCCTTTGAGGAACGCACAGGCTAATCTTGGACGGTACTTTACACAAATGCATTAAACCGTCTTTTCACCGAGCACGGTCCATATGTTTTTCATAACATCGTTAGCCAATAGCCTCAAAACACATGGTATTTAGCTCCGACCGATGTCCGGTCGTGTATAACAGGAATGTAGTATGATGCTCGTTCAGCAGACGTCTCCACACGGATGCCAGTCGGCCTCAACAGGCTCCGTTGACTCCTTATGGACGTACAGAACATGTGCATGGATAGGCCGATGATTTTTAATAACCGTAGAGCGCTCGCTGGCCACAGGGCCTTTATTTGAAACAATTTCCCTTAGTCTGTTCCGACTTTATGCGCTAATTTAAGACGGTACTTAACGCACATGCGTTATACCCGATTTTCACAGAGTGAGGCTTATATATGAATAACCTTTGGTTAAACACTCTAATTGGAGATTGAAGCGGTAAATGCGAATGTTCCTCATAGGTTTATTAGATTTCTATGAAATGGCACAGCTAACTTAAGTTAAATCGGCATGGTAAAGATCTGAGTGTCCGTATTTAAACACCATCTGGACAATAAATTCAACTGTCATTGAGTAGAATGATATTAAAATGCAGAGAGAATCTTGAGTTGACCCTCTTAAAATCGTATATGAATGGGTTCGCTAAGCTGTACACTAAAGTCAAGAGAGTCAAGACAGTTTGTGTGCATTTTCGTTTTATGTTATGATAACATTCCCCCCCCCCCTACGCCCCACGCCCACCACCTCACTCAACCCCATCACACTTATCTCACAACCATCCACACCTAACACCAACACACACTGCAAATAGGTATGTGCAACCTCTATACATTTTAAATCTATTTAATTTCTGAAACAAATGTATTTTTACAATCACACATAATGATACAACCAAACATAAAAAAATATGTATTGGTAGTAAAACAAAATAAAAACATACGAATGTTAAGATGCTAAACAAACACATGACAAACAATACATACGTAAACACGAAGTAACACTATACAAAGCACTATGATGACATATTAATATTCTGCAAATATTACATCACAAATTACATGTGCGCAAATCAGAAAATTGCCTCAATGTCTTTTGTTACGCAAAGGTGGATTCAATCCTAAATATTTCCTTATTGAAGTGTTCTTGGATCCACGTTTCACCTTTTTATCAAGGCTGTCTCGAGTATTAAGACGCAACTTTGGCACATCGTTGAATGGATTACTTTGCGTGACAACAGCTTCGTCTAAATCGGTAACATCTATGTCATGTTCCACGCTTGATGCACGAACATCCACTATATGCGGTTCCTTACTTGCATACAAATTGAATTCCACGGGTTTAACTTCATTCTCAGAATCGGACATTTTGAACTCGTCCTCACTATTGAAATCGTTTTGCTGATCAAAAGAGTTATCATCTTTCCTGCTAATCAGCGATTCCGTATTAACCTTCTTCACTTCGTCGATTAAAGTGTCAATAGCAGATTCTTGTACCGGTTTGACATTTCCTCTGTCAGTTTGCCTTTCAGACTGATAAATCATCTCAACTTCCTCCCCATCTGACGACGATTCGACGACTTTAAAATCGCTTACAGTATCATCACATACAGATATTGTATCTTCTTGACCACTTGCATCGCGTTGTTGTTCATCATTCTTAGCTCTTACTTCTTCTATTGAACCACGGAGAATCTCATGCGTTTGATTTATTTCTGCTTTAACATTGCTCGACGTTTTTGTTTTATTCTTCGACAATCTTACTCTTGCTTTCTGGTATCTTATATCCATTTCAGACGGCTTACCAGGTGCGGCCGCGTAAGTAGTTTTAGTAAGTTCTTTAATGTCTTTTATTATCTTTCTTTTATGTTTCTTCTTTTGAGATTTCACCTTTTTATTCTTATCATCAGATGTTTCCTCTGAGGATACACCGTCGTTTTCTGTTGACCTTGGTTTTGCATGTTCAACGTTTGGCAAAGACGAATCTAGCTTTTTAATTTCGTCCAACACAGATTCTTTTGTACCGACATTTTCGAAAGTGGATGTTGTAGTCAATCCGATTTTGTTGTCGTGTAAACTATCATATCGATATGTTTCGGAATCTACCATGACCACGGAATCTTGCAATTCAAAGGAACATACAGCTGTTAGACTTTTGTTTTCTATAGTTCGTTTGCTTCCTTCAGATGTCCCGTCCGTTCTAGATTTAACGGATTTGGCTGTAAACATGGTGTCAAGAGCAAACTTTGGTTTCGATACCTGCTCTGTATGTATCTGTGTGTTTGTTGATGCATTGATTTCATCGCTGGGTAATTCCGGAATGGCAGGTGCGGTATCACTTTCCACATCCGATTCGCTATCATTGTCAAATCCTTCGTTCGTGAATATAATTGTGTTGGCCCTCGATATATCCTTGGTGGAATCAGATGCATATACGTTTTCTTCAGATTTCGTTCTACCTAAATCTTTATCGTTATGATGATTTCCAAGTAAATGCTTCGCTTTTAATTTCGCGTCATTCGCAATTATTTTGTCTTTCCTTTTGTTGACAAGCTCGCCAAAGGTTGTTGTCTCGTGCTCTGTAATTGTCGCTTCGGCGTCGTACTTATCGAATCGCTTAACGGCCATGAACTTAAATGTGCCTAGTTCCTGAAGCCTCTGTTTGTCCGTCTGATCGGTACATCGTGTTCGGAACACAGATACGTCGATCTCTGAAATGTTTGCAATACAAACAAGTAAAACGATTTGATTTGAACGGACAGCAAATTGATTATCTGAACCGTACGCGGTCATTTCTTAGCACTATTGATCTTGTTCTCTGTAAAAGTAATATGTTTCCATTGATTCATAAGTTTGAAGTTTTAGATCCTAACATTTTATCAGATCACATTGTAGTAAAATTTAGTATTGAATGTAATACTGAGATTGAGACATATCCCAATAGCAACAGCCATATGGAAAATGATACCAAAAAGCTACCATACACTTATACATGGGATAATGAAAAGAAAATGGATTATATTAATGCGTTTTATTGTAAAGATGTAATAAATACCTGTAAAACTATTAGTGGCTGTATAGATCAAACCCAAAACAGTGATTCATTGGATAGTTATTTATCCCAAGTTTGCGATGTAATTGAAAATATTAGTTCACCATTAAAAAAAAAGCTTGTTGACAGTACACAGTTTGTTCATAAAAATAATATTTTGAATGCTGCGTATGTTGATAATGAATGTAAGGGTTTTTTTATATATGAATCTTGATATGTACAGACATTATCCATCGGATGACAATAGACAAAGCATGGTAGAATCTAGGAGCCTTTATAAAAGTACAATTAGGAAAAAGAAGTATGGGCATGATACAAATCAAACAACGAAATTAGAAAATGCAAGACTTACAAATGCAAACTTCTACTGAAAAATGTTAAAGATTAATACATGCAAAGATAATAAGCAAGATATAAGAAGTAGGGAGTTTTAAAAATATTTTAATCAATTAATGACTCTAACTCTAGATTTTATCAAGCTGATGAAGATGTTTTGTTTTATAAGGACCGGTACTTAAATGGAGAATTAAATATAATGCTTAGTGAGTTAAATGTAGCATTTACTGATCAAGAAATTATAAGTGCTAGTAAGCAAATTCATAATGGTAAATCAAGTGGCCCTGATTATCTGCTTAATATGTTTTTTTAAATTTGGAATTAGAAGTAAAAGTTTCTTAAAAGTTGTTTGTAATTTGTTTAATAAATTCTTTGAATATGGACATTTTCTTGAAGTGTGGTGTGAGGGGTTTATTTTCAATTACATAAAAAGGTGATAAACATGATGTTAATAATTACAGAGGGATAGCATTATTAAGTACTTTTGGGAAATGATTTACTAAAATCATTAACAATAGACTTAACAATTGGGCTGAACAGTATCATGTCTACATAGAGTCACAGGCAGGATTCAGGCAAAATATGGGAACTATTGATAACATTTTTGTGTTACACGGTGTAATTATTTATTTATTAAATGAGCACAAACATTTGTATGCCGTATGTGTTGATAACACCAAAGCGTTAGATTATTTGGTGAGGGATATCATATGGTATACACTGTTGAAGCGTTAGAGGAAAAATGCTTGACATTATAAAATCTATGTATACAAATGTGTAATCAAGAATAAAATTAGGTAATGCAATAAGTAATGAAGAGTTTTCCTGCTTTTTTAAGAGTGAGAATCATTATCACCTTTCCGTTTTTTTCTTTTTATGTGAACGACATAGAAAATCATTATGTGTTGAATGATTTTAAAGGAATAGATATTGGTATGCTAAAATTATTTTTGTTGTTATATGCAGTTGACATTGTAATTATGGCAGAAACTGAGGATGGACTAATTACAGGTTTGTCTTTGTTAGAGGAATATTGTGATAGGTGGAAATTATGTGTTAACACAAATAAAACAAAAGTTATGGGTTTTTTTAAAAAGGGGGACAACTTAGGATGTGTATTATTATTTTTTACAAAGACCAAGCGTTAGAAATTGTTAAATCATTTACATACTTAGGAATTGTATTCACTACATGAGAATCTTTTGCAAATACCTTTGAAACGCTTGCATGTCAAGCCTCAAAGGCTGTTTTTAAGCTTAGCTCATATTTAATTAATTATCCAACAATTTCAATACTTACCAAATAAGAGTTGTTTGATCAGCTTGTTTTACAAATTTTAAATTATGGGTCAGAAATATGGGGTTTAACCGAGTCAATGGCACTTAAAAGAGTTTACCTAAATGTTTGCAAAAAAACTACTTGGCGTAAAAATTCAAACACAATATAATTTTGTATATGGGGAACTTGGAAGAACATCCTTGATAACTAAAAGAGCCATAAATGTAATACGGTATTGGTTGAAAATTATACAGTTTGAAAATCATAAGTATGTAAAGTGTATTTACAGCCACGCGTGAGAATTTAATACATAATTAAAACCAAATAAACATTCTTGGGCAAAATCTGTATGTTATCTGTTGCAGACCTAAGGCTTTCAATATGCATGGCTTAACCAAGGTGTAAGTGATGAAAAGTGTTTTTTATCCTTGGTAAAGTCTAGATTTAATGATAGATTTATCCGAAATTGGATGTCAGAACTTAATGATTCTTCAAGAGCAATAAGTTACAGACAGTTTTGTAAATTTGAATTGCAACCTTTCTTAAAAAATGTTAGCATACATAAGTTTAGATCTGATCTGTGGAGATTAAGGATTTCAACCCATAGATTAGAAATAGAATCAAGCAGATGGCACAAACCTGAAGCTTCACCATTTCAAGATAGAAAATGTCAACATTCCAATGTTCTTGAAGATGAATATCATTTTTTATTAGCATGCACTTTATATGATGATAATTGGAAATTGTATATACATAAATATTATTGGAAAAGACCAAAACATGATAACATTTATTTAAATAATGCAATAGGACCATACAAGTACCAACAGAAACTTAGCTATGTATGTACATAACGCATTTACTCAAAGAAACCCGTATAAATATTATTATGAATAATTTTATATAATGCAGTGCCTAAACTTCACTTCTCGCTCTCTATTAGATTCGTATTTGCTGTTTTTGATGTTACCGTTATAGCATTGATTGTGAAATAGACTATAAATGTTGTAATTAAAAAAATGTGTCCTTTACCTTTTTATGTATTGATACTTTATTTAAAAACTTATGAAATACAGTACTGATCACATGTCATGCCTTTATATATGTTACTAAGTTTTGCTCATGTATACTCATGTACGGTTTGTCTATTGTATATATTGAATTAACCAATATTATTTGGTGATACGACACAAAATATGTATCGATATGATATGATAAACTCACGCATGTGTTATAGTCGCGATATTGCTTTCAGTCACATGACATTTAATAGGTCACATGTACCCAGTGGGCATCCAACGTTGCTGCAACGTTGTATTTAGGTTGCATCCGAACGTTGCAGCTTGGTTGTACCAATGGTCTATATGAAAGTTTTCCCGACGTTTTTCCCAACGTTGCTGCGACGTTTTTTCCCAACGTTGCTGCAACGTTGTATTTAGGTCGCATTAAAACGCAGTATTTTTAAATTCTTTTTTTAATAATATAAAATAAAATAATTTTATTTTTTATTTTTGTGACAACCAAACTGCAACGTTTGAATGCAACCTAAATACAGCGTGCCAGCAACGTTAGAAAAAAAAGTCGGGAAAACTTTCATATACACCATTGTGACAACCAAACTGCAACGTTTGAATGCAACCTAAATACAACGTTGCAGCAACGTTGGACAAAAACGTCGGGAAAACTTTCATATACACCATTGTGACAACCAAACTGCAACGTTTGAATGCAACCTAAATACAACGTTGCAGCAACGTTGGAAAAAAACGTCGGGAAAACTTTCATATACACCATTGTGACAACCAAACTGCAACGTTTGATGAAACGTCCTGGTATAAATGTTGTGTATGCAACGTTGTGGCAACGTTCGGTAATGGTTGCCGACGTTGCAACCTAAATATTTCGTTGCAGAAACGTTCGCACAACGTTTGATGCCCACTGGGTAACACGCAATGTTTGTTCTTATTTACTCGACAAATGTGTCGGACAGACCATCCAGAATTATCGCGAAGGCGGGGTACATAAAAATTGCAATAGCGGTAACTAGATTTACCGAAAGCGCGCGCTTTCGGTATCGGTACCGAAAGCGCATTGTCAGTACCGAAAGCGCACTGTAAAATGTACATTGTGGAAACAATCAGTTAATCAGTTAAATTTTCAATTGAAGAATAACCGAAAACTTGTTTATTAATGCGTTTTCATGGAATATTTCGTACAAATTCGTTCTCAAGTGCGCTACATTATGACAATTAACGCTGTATCGGTACAGAAAGCGCAATGTCAGTACCGAACCCGCACTGTATAATGTAAATTACGGGGAAAAATATTAAAGATTAACCAAAAACATGTTTATTAATGCATTTTCATGGACTTTATCGTACAAATTCGATCTTAAGCGCGCTACATTGTGTCAAATAACGCTGTCGCCTACTAAAACAGCATGCCGCAATGATGACGGAAATCAATTGCGTGACAATTAACACATTAATAAAACAACGAACGAGTCTTTGTCTGATTAGTTGATGTTTTGTTAACCATCATACAACTGAATTCTCGTGTAAACAAGTGCATAGAAATATAAATTGTATCAAGGTTATCACTTTTGTTCATATTATGGCTATTTTACGTCGTATTTGTTCAATCAGAATATAATATAATAAGTTTTTAAGTCTATGTAATTTACGTCATCAATTATTCAACCACAACCGTTTAAGCGATTCTCAATAAGAGCGAATTATTAAACAAATTCGATTAGAAACCAACACTCGTTAAGTCACTAAATCATTACTTGTAGTATTTATCAAATTATTTTACAGTTGCGCACTACGGTACGTTTAAAAAAGTAATTAGAAGCGTTTGAGATAGCAATACTTGTTAGCATCCGTAAAGGATTACTATGATGATACATTATTTGTATTTCATTTCATTTTGTCCTCAAAAATAGTTTTTATTAATTTGCATGTGTATGTGTTTCAGGTGAAACGAAATGTGCGTCCCGTTACATATGCACTAAAACCACCCGACTTCATAGCAGTACATCGAATAGCTAGTTTTTTTCAGTCTTTCAGTTAACCGATCAATTAACGGATGAAAAAAAAATAACCGGTTAATTGTTTTAAAACATGTTGCATCCCTAACAGTAGTGATTGTTTAGTTATGAAAAGAGTATTGCTGTTTTGAAATGAATACAATAAATACACGTGTGTTATTTTATTTGTTGTCACTCTTGTGCACAATGATACCAAGTCAACCATTCACGTGCATGAATGAGATACTTAACACCTTAAAAATCCAAGCCCGAGCACACACTTTCTCAAGCACAACAACAATTCACGCATGCAGTTTGTAATGCGCTAAACAAATTATATTCCGCCTTCCACAATAAATTAGCGCCGTCTTTAATAATGGAGACCTGTATTTAAAGAGCAGATTACTGAGAACTTAATAAGAAAAAGCCGAAGAATTAGAAGCATACGTTAATAACACATATATATTGCTGTTTCCAAAATGTTCACAGGTTGAAGCAGCAATGCGTTTCATTTTGATGTGACATTAAATCTCAAAGGAAACTCAAGATGACACATGTGTATAAGCAGGTTGCTAATACACTTTGTATCATATGGATTACAATTGTCAAATACAAATTAAGTATACGGTTTGAAAATAGCGCCGTTGACGATTTAACTAAAAACGACACTGAAGTTATTTTCTGGAAAAAAAATACATCTCAAGCACAGATCATTGATTTTCGACCATTTTATTAAACACAAAATGTGTCTTCTTCACAGAGTTCGTTTTAAGTAAAAACCAATAATAACAACAATATAATCGTTCCTAAAATGCATTTCCTTGCATGCTTGTGTTTTATCCAGATATAATTTATAAAATTATATTTGATATAATGCATGATTATCAATAAAATCATGTTCATGCGCTTATATGAAATCCATCTCTTTTTGCCAACCAGTGGGCGGTGTCTAAACTTTGCAGGTGCGCGTGACGTCACGCGTTTACTCGTCTGTAATAATTGCCAGATTTTTGTGATTATCGCCGGTGTTTTGATCCGGGTGATTAAAGGGAAGCAATAACTATGTAGACCTTTCTTGGGGATTTTTAACAAGGGCAAAACAATGCTGTTGGAAAGCAATCGATTCTGTATCCTTATAAAGTTTATGTATCATATAAAACTATTTTCATTAAATAGCCAAACAAGCACAAGAATGCAACTTATGCACATTCATGTATGGTGAAAGGGTGCTCATTCTGAATGGTAGGTGACTACAACTTATAGTACAGTAACTACTTCTATCACTCATATTACTTCTAACAATCCTACCACTACTACTACTAACATAATCACGACCAACTACTTCTAAACTTATTAAAAAAATGTCGTTTTTTACAATCACGCACGTGTTTCGGGTCCCTTGAAGATGTATTGCCGCTGGCAGGTGACGTCCTGAGCTGTACCGTGCAGGAACATGTCGTCTGCGTCAAACGAGATCGCGTAGTCATCATACACCACCTTGCGGTGTAGCTGAAAGGAAATGCGACGCTAACTTATATAAGGCCGACAAAAATTGTGTAGTTCCCCTAACATGTTAAAATAGAGTAGATGTATATGTCGGGAAATTTCGTTCACATTCTTTTTAATACAGACGATAATTTACTAGGTATGTAAAATGGTCTTATAATAATTTTCATGCAATATTTTCTTCTTTATGCGCAAACGCTTACTTAGAGAATAATATTAAATATAGTTAAGGGTGTGCACGATAGAAAATGTTTTTACGCATTAACATAATTTATTATATACCTGCTTTATGTTCCCCACAAACACAAGTTGTATCAATCGGTAAAATACAACTGAACGGAAATAATGCCCGTATTATGCTACTCGCTAGTTTTCCCATTCCGTATTACCATACTAGCCGGACTACTTTTAAAGACGTCACTTTGAATGCAGAACATTATAGGACCATTTTTTGTTAATTATGAACGCTTAAACTCATTTTTTTAAACTTCAATGATTCAAAGTTGTTTATTATAAAACGAATATTACGCAAGTCAATTGTACAAGTGTTTGTATCAGTCACGTGGCTTGCGCTATTTCGTATCACACTCGAGGCTCCGCCTCTCGTTAGATACGACATCACACAAGCCGACTGATACAAACACATGGAACAATTGACTAGCGTAATATTCCGTATGGATTCCGTTCATCTGACGACCGGTAACTTGCGGCAATGAACGAGAACACAACAAATGGATGTCGTCTAGATTATGTACTATGGATGTGTTCTTCATGTCAGTTATAATGTTTATGAGGGATATACATTATCTGTATTTAAGTGAAGCATGATATACAGTTTAAGACAAAATTATTTTCAAAAAATATATACAACCTTGATACAAAAAAGCCGTATTTCACATAACACTTATAAGTTTTTAACAAAAACCACGGCCCTAATATGTTACAACCGGTCTTCGTTTTAAGAATGAACAACACTTAAGTTAGGAACCAGCAATCGATACCTTATAAATACCCGTCTGTATAAGCCATACTGGAAAGCAGACGACACAACAGAAAATGTCTTCTGCGCCGTCCATGCTCTCGTATTCCTCGCCATTGGTAATGACGATTTTTGCGCCAACCGCCTTGCACTCGGTGAGGAGCACGCGACTGCACCATCGCTCCACGCATCCGTTCAGATTGATCTGCGAGATGCAACAGGCATCGACGTCATTTCGGACTCATAATTATTCTGTTTAAGTATGTAGTGCTTGTATTAAAAAAAATGTTTAATCTATTTGTTCTAACGTCTGCATTTTTGTGTGCGCATAATATAATGCAATATTTAACGCAAATTATTTATCGTAATTAGTCATAGTTTTAACAGACTACAATTATTTGGATATCCTCGTCCTCAGCCTTTTATCGATGATTATTGACTCTAATTGTTCGAATATATTTATGATATATGGCAGTGGAACTCTGTCAGACATTTTAACTGGTTGCGTTAATCGAAATATTCACTTATTATGTTAAACCGTTTTTAATACTCATTTATCCCTATTATCAAACGCCGATTACGGTAAGATACGTCAAAAAAAATGCTACCTCGACCGAGAAGCGCCTGTTGTTATGCATCGAGTCCATGGCCCGGGTCAAGGTTATGTAGAGGCGGTCCGCCAGCGTCTCTTTGGAGGGGTCAATCATGACCAAGCACGGCGCTGCGGAAACCGAGATGGAAAACGGAATGTTAAACTTTTTAATATGATTTCTTATGGTGAAACTGGAACGTATTTAAAAAAAATTCTATCGAAAGTTGTAATATACATGCATTACTAGAAGGAATAACATTTGTATTGTTCAATCATCTGTATCTAAAATTTGAATACAAATTGCATATTAT
Organism: Dreissena polymorpha; assembly: GCF_020536995.1. Classification (NCBI taxonomy): domain Eukaryota; kingdom Metazoa; phylum Mollusca; class Bivalvia; order Myida; family Dreissenidae; genus Dreissena; species Dreissena polymorpha. The sequence goes on from NC_068358.1 coordinate 10,968,322, forward strand.
TTTAAAACAAAATGTACAAACCTCGTTCTGGTTTGGCTAACCGTTTTGCCTTATAGTTGAGGGTAACACCGAAAACGGAGCATTTTTCCGTCAGAAATTGCCGTACATTCCTAAGCTCTGCTATCGTCTCGACCTGTATGTTCCTGGAACAAAGACGCTGCCTTTGTCATAGTTGTTCTTGTGAAGATTACTTCTCTTTAAAAGTTTTGAAGCACATACAATAAGATCGTTGAGGCGTATACATGTCTATATACGTCGACGGATTTGGGTAAATATTATTTTTTATGTGACAGGATCAGTGATATTTTTACACATTTTCACATCTGAGTCCTGGGACTCGATAACTTGCAATTATATGAGTCCCCGAATTGAATAAAAGAGTCCAAATATTAAACTATTTTATTTCTTTTAGAAATTTCAATGCATTGTTAGGACTCACATAATTCGAAAGTTTGCGGTTTTGGTGAGTCCAGGATGCGTGACTTGCAGGTAACAAAATCACTGCATGATTAGGGTTAATATGTATGTCATTTGATTGGGTTCACGGTGTATGTGACAGATTAGGTATAGACTTTATAAAGTTGTGGCCTAATTGGATCAAATTTTACATGAAATTATTTGGTTGAAAGCGTATGTGTCACCTACGTGATACGGGTTAAAGCGCCCATGGCAAGATTGTTGTTAACACGCAAGTGGCAGAAGTCTAGTTAAAGCGCCATTGACGGGTTTTTAGTTGAAACGCATGTGACATGATTTTGTCAGCGCGTCAGTATGAAAAATGCCCTTTTCTATGAATAAATGCTTGTGCCAGCTTTCGGACATTGCCGATGTCAAACGTTGTTAAAAGGCTTAAAGAGAACTGTTATAAACACTAATCAATATCGTGACTGATAAGGCCACCAGGCTTAGTGTTCATCCCATTGTAAGGCTAGAAGTGAAAGTGTCCTGTAATAAACATTCGAAACTCACCAGGATTTGCCATTGTCAGAAATATCTCCAATGGTCGGCGGCATGACGTTCTTGCCGTGAAAAAACACATTCACTTCGTCGGGATCGTACGTTATTTTCCGGTTCGATTCCGTGAAAAATAAGTCATTCAAGACTCGAGGGTTGTAGACAAAATCTTCCCATGGGAGAATGCTGATACCGGAATACCCTGCGTTATACTCCGCTGTTGTATTTATGTTTGTGGTTGTGGGTTTGGCTTCGTCGACACATGTCAGGTGTACAAGTTTGTCTTCGTCGGTTTGATTCCCGACTGCGCCCGATTCCCACGCCGGCCCCGACAGGCTGGGATTTCCGCTTAACAACAGGGAACCAAGCTTGTCGCCTGATGCTTGCGATTCATCGACGTCTATCGAAAAGTCGACCGAAAATGGTGACGAACCGATGTCTTCCGGTATAAATGAAGACCTAACAACTCCGCCGACAAAGTTTTTACTCGACACAAAGCCTGTTGACATTTTATTTGTAATCCGGTGGTTACACCAACATGATTGAAGTGGATAATAAACGTCAAAGTGTTAACACCCAACGAAATGAGGTTTTTAATTTACAGTAACCAACATTAACAATTAACTTGGAGACCGACCACTGCAACATTCCCGAAGAGTTTCATGTATGCAAAATATTTGCAGGGCATAAATATCTTAATGCACCGGATTAACGCAACGCCGTAAGCCGCTTAGTGAATACCAATACCGGTATTCAATTTCATGTCTTGTAAACTGTGGTCAGTGAGCATGTACACTTAGAAAAATCAGTATTATCAGGATCTACTTGCTATGTTGTTACGTCAGTACCAGATACACCACGAAAGGTAATAGCCTACAAGTTACATATTAAGCTTAAAAGAATCGGGCGTATGAATTATACATCCTTTTGACCTCAATTATCCGTCATTTAGGGAGTCTGTGTGACGGCAATCATTTCCGTAGTCAGTGGGATGTACGGTCAACGCAGTGGTGAGTTCACTTGCTTCACACCTTGGCTATCCGGGTTCAATCACTAATCCCGGCGCATGAGAGTTTGTTTGTGGTAACCATCCAGGATAAGTGGATTTTTCTCCGGGTACTCTGATTTTTACTCAGAACACAAGGCCACATACAAAATTCAATGCCTCTTATTACAACATAATAAGCTGGAAATTGCAGCTAATGAAAAGTCAGAACTTCACGATTCGAGTGAGTTATATACTGGTAATAGCAGTTTGGAGTGCTGTGGCACGCTTAGTGTCCGCACATAATGGAACCTCGGGTTCAGAAGGACGTCATTATCTTCGAAACACACTTTCACAGACATTGTCTGTCTTCACTTGACGTTTACTACAGGGATAGTTTACACTAGCAGTTGCTTTATTTCGAAATATTAGTCCATATCTTCAATTCAAAATTTGTAGTGGATATGGTGACTTAGCATAGAGGACAAAACCATCTAAGGCTAGCAGTTAATTGATGGCCATCGTGAATCATTTTTAATCTTGAACGTTAACCGAGTTTTCTTCACGATTAAAACGATTGAATAGTAAATACCAATCACCTATTATATTTTCCTTTAAGCCACCGAAACGCATAAACTAAAATTCAGTATTGCGGTGCAACGTGAGTGCTGAGCTTTAACTAGTTCCGATCGTTCTCCTGTGAGGGGTTCGTTGAGCGCCGCACTGGAGTCAGCGATCATCGTGGAATGATGTTTTGGTTGTTCACTTCAAGGAAGAGTTGTTATTTTGTGTATTTTGTTTTAACACATGTGTGGCCGAAACAACAATTTTCATTTACGCTATAAAAATAAATGTTATGTAGATGCTTATTTCTTTTTTTATGATTTCGTTTACAGACCCAGAACTTACTAAAACGTTTGCTCCCTATGGGCCTCGATCGCTGCATGTAAAGAAACACAAGATCGGAAACCACAATACAGCAAGTAACAACAAATTTAACAGGCTAGATGACGAATTCTATTATTTTGTGTAATTTGTTATGGTAATTTCTCAATAGAAATGAAAATGTTTCAATAAGTAAGTCTGATGTTTGGCTTGGCCTGTCGAAGCTAATTACGGAAAGCCATTTATTCAAAAAATGTAACAATAGAATTAATTTGTGACTTTATCCATTATTTTGGATATGTTTAGGCTAAAATATAATGTTTTTATGGCTAATGTTTTGAAAGTGAATAAATCGAAATCGAATTCCATATTATCCGCAAGATTGATGCCAATTTGGGCGCTTATACAATATATAGCAATATCAGCGAAGTTGCTATAACTGTACACAAAGATAATATAACTTTTCTTCAAGGGTCAAGATTAAGTCGATATATTCTTGTTATACTATACTCTGCATTAGTATTATTGAAATTCATTTAATGTAGCACTGAATTACTTCTAAATTGTTTAATTGTTTTTTTCATTTTCATTATTGTGATGATAAAAAGTGGATATGATAATGGCTTTAGGAGCAATTTCTGAGCAGCAATATCTATTCTGGAAGCCTTTATGGACGCACTATTCTTTTTTGTTTCTATAACATACTTTGCACTTCTTAATTCATATTTATATATATATCAATATCAAAATGATAAGATAATACATTAAATAATGCATATATATATATGTTTAAACAAATCAGACCCAAAATGGCCGGCATCTTGGACGCCATCTTGAATTTCGCGTAGCCGTCCTGGCATCATTAACTCGGCTGTTTTCGGAGAAAACCGGAGGTATTGTCATAGCCAACTCGTCGTCAGCCGTCCGCCTTCCGACGTCCGCCGTCCGCGTCGTGCTAAAACCTTTACATTTTGTTAAGATCTTGGACACTGGCTCTTAAATCAAAGTGCTTCAACCTACAACTTTGAAACTTCACATGTAGCTGCACCTTGATGAGTTCTACATGCCACACCCATTTTTGGGTCACTAGGTCAAAGGTCAAGGTCACTGTGACCTCTAAAAAATAATTTCTGACAAGCCTTCATTTATTAAAAACTGCACCCGCAGCCGAGCGTGGCATCCGTTGTGCGGTGCTCTTGTTTTGATTTTTCATCCGTAACACATCCCCTTTCAAAAAAAACTTTAACATTTGCTATACTCTCCAATGTTGGGTTTAATGATGAATTGCCACTTTGCTGCCGGACTTTTACGTAATAGTTTGCTAACGAGAACCTTAAACAAATACTCTTGTTACTAGTTAGGATCGCGATAATTTTCGCGTTCACTTCTTAACATTCGCGAACAAAATCGTGTTTAAATATAAATATATCGAGAGGTTTATCTAGCTATTTATTATGGAAGCATATTTGTGCCACTACTTACCAGATGTAATAACGTGAAAATAATTTCGGATTTCGCGAAAAAAAAATGTTTTTCTCGATAACAGATAAATGTTCACGAAAATAAAATAAATTATGTTAACACGAATTTTTCCCTGTTAGTGCTCTAAACTGCCACCACATAAAGATAAATTAAAGTTTTCACGAAAATAAATCACTTTTCTCGAAAACAGATAACTTTTCATGAAACCTGACTTTTCGTGAAAACTTTTCACGAAACCTTAAAAAATTCGCGAAAATTGCCAGATCTAAAAATAGATGCACATCAGAGCCTTTAACGTGAATACCTAACGTGGTGTTCTACGCGTGGTCTGTTAGTATGATTTAATTAACTTATACAAAGTAGATCTATTAATTGTATAATAGAGTGATATTAATTGTTATTAAAAATGTTTGAAATGTGTTTGTTCTACACTTCTTTTATAAATATAATTTGGGAAGGCACGTATTCATAAAAATCAATGTTTTCAGTGGTAAACTTATATTTTTTTGTTACAGCTGTCCCAGAGCTTTTTTTACTTTTTGCTGTGTCTGAGGCACTTTATAAAACCTTGTAAGACCTTAATTATTTAACATGAAGTGTTAAAAGTGTTAGTATGGTCTTTTGTTAGTGTTTTTGTTTTTTCTTTTCAGAGTATTACCTATCCTAGAATTCCAACATGCCAGATTTGCAGAGATAGATATTGCGATAACTTTTTAGACTGTGAGCACATACTGTGCTACGTTTGCAGCTGCGAAGAAAGGGGTTCGATATGCCCCATTTGCAGGTGTCAGTTCAACATGTCAAAAAAACTGTTTTACTTAATAAAACTATATTTCTTGGACTGATTTATGGCGAGGGAGTAGTTGGGTACGATTTATTAACCAATGAAAACCCAGATGTTTTTTTTATACAACCGTAACCAAGCTCATACTATGTACTATGTAGTTTTAATCAATATTTAATGAAAAGTATTAAGAAATACCCAAGGAGGGTGACACTCATGATATTATGATGTTTTTTCATTATTTTGGAAATTAGGTTTTACACACTTGAGCACAAAGTATTTCTTCTTTTGATTTCCTTGCTGTCCTGTTGGTAAATAGTTTTACATAGACTTATTTAGCGCCATCTTGGCCTTGTTTATTTGACTTGAGGGGTTTAAACATGAGATGCCAGCATATATGTTCATGTATACTTGTTGTGTACTGTTGAATTGTGTTTTATAATTGCTATGTTTTTACAATTCTTATAGAGCACTTTTTAAACCAGGGTATCTTAAGTGTGGATATTAATTTGTTCAAATTTGGATATTGATTTCAAATTTCTAAATGTCAGATTGACATTACATTGGTAAATAGTTGGACATTTTTATATATAACATAGTTTGTTAAAATTTTTCCAGATTTCATTTCTTACACAATGAAAGTGTATATTTTAGCAATAGTGTCAAATGAACAAATTTTTGACAATGGAAGTCATTTTTGATAAGGCTGAAAATAATTAATATTGTAAAATGAACTATAAAATACATTTTCAATACACCCCAGACATTGCTTGATAGCTGGTAGAAATATTCCTGCTAATGAAAAGGAAACTGTGTCCCTTTATGTAAAACGGTATTTTTTTTAGAATTTTATTCTTGAGAACAAAGTTAAAACTTAAGTTTTCTGATAAAAAATGTATACTTTTAGTAACATTTAATAAAATGTTAATGTATACTTTTAGTAACCCTGATAGGTCGGAGGGGGATATGGGAATCGCGATAGTCCGTCCCTCTGTGTGTCCGTCCCGTTTTTGTCCTGATCATAACTTTGCCATTTATCACTAATCAAATTTCACTCATCCTGCAACAAAGGCTCCCTACTATTAGACGATGTGTCTCGCCGTAAATTAAGATTGCTACCCCCAAGATCAATGTCACACTTATAGGTCAAATGTCCATATATGACAATATGATAGTATTTCGCGTCCAGAGCATAACTTCGTCATTTATCAAGCAAATTTCTTTTAATTTGGCAAAAGTGATCCCCATCATAAGACGATATGTCGCGCTTTACAAACCAGGGTTTCTACCCCCAAGGTCAAGGTCAGTCTTATAGGTCAAATATCTATTTATGACAATATGATACAGTTTTTGGTATCCGAAGCATAACTTTGTCATTTATCAAGCAAATTTTGATTAACTTGGCTCAAATGTTACACATTATTTGATGATGAGTGGCACATAACAACCATGTCCCATTCTTCAAGGTCACACTAATAGGTCAAATGTCTATATATGACTATATGATATAATGTTTTGTGTCCGAAACATAACATCTTCATTTCTCAAGCAAATTTCATTTAACTTGGCACAAATGTTCCCCATCATTTGCCTATTCGTCGCGCTTAACACCCGCGTTCCTACCTCCAATTTTAAGGTCACACTTATAGGTCAACTGTTCATATATGACAAAATGATATAGTGTTTCGTGTCCGAGGCATAACTTCGTCATTTATCAAGCGAATTTCATTTAGCTTGGCACAAATGTCCCCCATAATTAAACGATGTGTCACGCTCAACACCCAGGCCATAACCTCCAAGACCAAGGTCACACTTATAGGTCAAATGTCTATTTATGACAATATGATACAATTTTTTGTGTCCAAAGCATAACTTCGTCATTTATTAAGCGAATTTTAATTAACGTGGCACATACATTACCCATCATTTGACGATGAGTAACGCTTAAACCTAGGTCCGTACCTCCAAGGTCAAGGTCACACTTATAGGTCAAATGTCTATATATGACAATATGATACAAGCTTTTGTGTCCTGAGACTAACTTCGTCATTAATCAAGCAAATTTCATTTAACTTGGCACAAATGTTTCCCATCATTTGATTATATGTTGCTTTTAACACCCAGGTCCCTACCTCCAAGATCAAGGTCACTCCTATAGGTCAAATGTCCAAATATGATTATATGGTACAATGTTTCGTGTCTGGAGCATAACTTCGTCATTTATTAAGCGCATTTCATTTAACTTGGTTCTAATGTTCCCCATCATTAGACGATGTGTCGCGTTAGACACCCAGGTACCTAACTATAATGTCAAGGTCACACTTATAGGTCAAATCTCCATATATGATACAGTTTCATGTCTCATTCGTGTCTGGAGAATAACTTCGTAATCTTTCAAGTAAATTTCATTTAACTCGGCACAAAGGTTCATCATCATTGTCCAATGTGTCATGCTTAACAGCCAGGTCCCTACCCTCAAGGTCAAGGTTACACTAAGACTTATAGGTTAAATCTCTATTTATTGTACAATGTTTCATGTCCTGCCTGCGTCCGTAGCACAATTTCGTCCGCGAAGTTCTTGTTTTTTTCTTCTTATTTTCTTACCTTTTTGATAACATTGATTTCACATTGATTGCTATGCTGTGATATGACATAAAGTCTGTCTTATTTTATATAAATAATTTCTAAAATAAACAGTGTCATTATTAATTTTATTTGCCCTTGCTTGACTTAATCATGTTAATTTGTTTAAGCTCTACTTTTCGACGCATGTTGAGTTATTGTTGTCAGACCATTGTAGTTGAGGACATCAGTCTTGTTTAAGTGTGTGACTGGTGTCCATTGTTCAACAACTATCAAAGGTTTTCACCTCTAACTTTGAACACTTGCAGCCAGTTGTGTAAACTTTGATAAAAGTTATCATTGGTTATCTTTTTCAATATCTCTGGTGTTTGGATAATTTAATTTGGATTCCAATTGTATAAAAAGATTCACGAGACAATCACATGCTTTGGATATTGTTTTGTTGTTGTTAAAGTTAACCAAGGTCTTAACCAATTTGGACAAATTTAAGCAGTGGGCAAAGATAACCGGCGGATAAGATATCCAAGTTTTATACAATGGGCTGTTGTTAACTATCAAAAGGAGAACACCAACTTGCAAGACAGATAATCCAAAAAATATTTTGGCAGAATTATACCCCATGTTCAACGTATATTTGTTCACTTAGATTTTCATTTTATAATAATTATCTAGCACTCCCCTGAGAAAAGTCGAGTGTGTGATGTCCAACGGTTCTTGTTTAAATATCATCTTGATTACCATCAAACAAATTCAACTAATACAGCCACCTTTGACTTACCTTTGCACTTTCACATACTCTGTGTAGTTGTACCTTAACAAATAGTTAGTTGTACATAACTATTGATGTATTTATCCATGTTTACTGGTGTGTTTGAGGTATGTTACTCAAAGGTCAAGGTCACATGTAGACTACTGCATAATGAAAATTAGTTTGGATATGAAACACTCATATTGTATGGCATAAAACTGCTATTCTCACCCCACATTGGCGGAACAATGCAAGACGAGAAGTGCCTTATGACAACCCCTGCATTCAAGGGAACACGAGAAAATGACACCTGACAGCCCTCTGGCACGACTGCAAGAAACAATGATATCAAATTTGACAGTCGTAATGAGTCAGTTTCTCTCGTTTATCTTTAGTCTTTACAGAACCGTCTCAAGGCTCACCTTGTGTTGCATTGTTCATACCGTATGCCCAAAAAAATTATAACGATTTGACAGTATAAGGGCGATTGCCATACATGGGCAGAACAGAAGCATTCCACCGTTCATATGACATTTTAAAGTGTTACGCAAACAGTGCAGTGATCCAGAAATTATATTTCCAGACACTCTACCCTTCGTGTAACAGTACTTCCCCCGTGACGGTATTGATTTTGATTTCATATACACCGTAACCTGGTTTGTGTTTTATTTTTATTTCAGGGTGTTCATAACAAATAAAGCTGGCATTTTGGCCACATATATAAATGATATTTTAAAGCGAAACTGACAAAACATGAATTGTTTTATTGACACACAATCATACATGGCAATGACAGCGCATACAAAGCCAACAGCTTGTTTAAAACTAGTACTTGCTCTGCTTTCAGACACAACTATATCTATTAATTTACATTTTGTCAACCAATGAACACGTTAGCCAGCTTGTAAGGAAGTATCATTAAGTTCATTTTTGTTTCATTTCCATGTTAAACGAGGCGTTCGATGTACATGATTATTGAAGCAAAAAGCTCTGTTCCTTCTTCTCTGTTTCTAGGTGGGTATTGAAGATTCAAATCTCCGACAGCTGCTCTTGCAATTGTCAGGAACTCTTGTGATACACCAAGTTCTGGAGGGCGTTGAGAATACTCCCGTTCCACATCATTTAATTCCCTATTGTCAACCAGTGGTATTATACAATCTCTTGCACCATATACTTCTGGCTGAAAGAACAACACCTCAGGTTTTCCTGCAGGAAATGAAATTCGGTTATTTCGACGAACACAATGAGTATTCCAAATATTGCAAACTTCATTCAGGTCTTTACTAATGACAAGAAGAAAACAATATCTAATGCATTCTAAGTGCACACTATCAGATGTGTCCAGTAATCCGAAATCACTCATATCTTTAAAATGGTTCATCCAGACATTTCCACACATTTCTCTAAGACTTCGCCAAAACCTCTCAATTTAGACATTTCTGTTAGATGAAACATAGACGAAGCTTTGGATCTCCTGGTACTGATCTGCGTCTGTCCATCGTAATGCCATTTGCACATCACGGACAATAGAATTTTCTATACCGCGTCACCGTAAACCCGAACTGGAATGCCATTAATTTCCCTAATGTAATCTAAATAAAAGCTAGATATGTACATCTGCTTTTTGTTAGAATCACAACATTTCAGCCACAACACTCTACTGGTAAATCCATTCATAGCTCCATGGATTGACAGACCGTATGGCTTCAATTTGTCCCAGAATTCTAAATGGATTGCAAAATTGGGACCATTGTTTATATACATTCTCCGCCTTAACCATCCGCCTGCCTTAATGCAGCACCTTGTGAATCAATGAGTCCTAAAATTAGACGAACCATCTCAAATGTAGCTGCAATTCCATGATTAATCAGGAGTCTTTGACGCATTTGCCGGTAACCAGCATTTTCACCGAAAGCTGATAACTCAAGCCATATTTCTTGAATAATTTCTTCGAGACTGTGCCGACTTTGGCCTCTAGTCAGGCGGTAACGTCTCAAGACTCGGAAAATTGATCGTTCGCTTGTTATTTTTCCATGTCGTATGGCCATAACTCCAAGAATTTCACGTATAGAATAACCTCTCTGACGATACAAAACAATTAGCTGTGATGATGACATAGCCCGAAGATCGGCGTCCTAAATATCGTATGCGGGCATGATCTGGAATTACCATAAAGAAAATTAGAGATCTATTATTCAAATAAAAAATCCAAAGGTCTAACAGGTGGCTTTCTAAAGGGGGAAATTGGTACTGTACCGTTTTCGACCTTTGAACTCTAAATGTGACATTGACACTGTATAGACTGTTGCATTAATGAATACAGAAAAATCGCACATCCATTTCTCACCCAGCAATTTCCATGTTTGTGTCTGAAAATAAATATGTAAAAACAGCTTCATGTATTTTCGTCAACAAAGATGCATTTACATTAAAAATAAAACAATAAAAGGAAACTTACTACTTGCTATTGTATGCACGTACACTCCAGTTCTTGGTCTGTAGGATAAAGACAATGTTCACCGACTGAAGAGCATCTATTTTTATATAACTGGCATCTTTCGCGAATTAATATTCATAATTTCATGAAGTTATCTGATTTCGAGAAAAGTTATTTGTTTTTGCGAAATCTTCCATTATTTTCATGAATATTTTATCTGTATGTGTTGGCAGTTTAGAGCACTAATATGCATAAATTCGTGTTAACATAATATTTTTATTTACGTGAAAATATATCTGTTTTCGCGAAAAGAATTTCTTTTTCGCGAAATCCTCCATTATTTTCATGTGATTTTAAGTTGTTAAGTGGTGGCACAAATATGCTTCCATAATTTATATAGTATTATTCCTGTTATTACTTATATATAATTGTTTTAGTGTGTTCCGCAATATCTGAAAAACGCATTAGAGTTTGATAATTGAAATACTGGTGTCAGTTTGAGGCACGCTCATGCTTGATTTCTGTTAAACAGAAAAATAAGTTACAAAGAAAACTATCGCAAACACTAACAAGATATAGGATGAAAACGCAAAACTTTAACAGTTATGCTATGGCAGTTCTATGCAAACATAGTTTTCTTTACAAACTTCTTAAACAATGTCTTGGAAATGCATGTATTGGGCAAAGTTGTTAATTCTTTCAGTTGTATCTTACGTCCCTTTTCACACTTATGTGTCAGATGCTCAAACTCCATCGTTTATTGCACTGTGTCAGTCGCATAAAGCCGCTAACGGGCGTCACATAACTATACTGATATATGTAAAATATATCATGCTTAAGAAGAAGTTGGATTCTATTATTCGCCTTAAAGGGGCGTTTTCACAGTTTTTGGCATATTTTGAAGTTTGTCATTAAATGCTTTATATTGAAAATGTAAACATTGGATCTTAAAAGCTCCAGTAAAAAATCAAGAATAAAATTAAAACAAGGAAACAAAAGTAGCCGATACCAGGGCTCGAACCAGTGACACCGGAGTCCTGGAGTTAGTCTGAAGTAAAAACGCTCTAGTTCTCTCGGCTTTTCCGCCGTGTATAAACTGAATAAGTATTTTATACTTTATATAAGCAATCTTCGTAGTTTCGTAAATTTAAACGACAACAGAACTCTCCAAATTATTCAATCGTTTCGCGTTGCAAATTAACGCTTTATAATTTTTAGGTTTTCAAATCGTCAAAAGATACATATAATGGCTATATTGGACTATGGTAAATGTTCAGTAATACTGTTTCCTCACAAATATCATAACTAAAACGAAAATTCGCGAATCTAAAACAACTTTTTTCAATTTTGTCAATTTACCAAACCGTGAAAAGATCCCTTTAAATCCATGGTTTACAAATACATATGACAGCGTTATCGCATGTACCCTCAACAAAATGTAGCTACAGTATTTGGTTTTCACAATTATACAATTAACAACAATATACTAAAATGAAGAACCACAGCCGGTATAGTTTTTCAGCAGCTGTGTTTCCTTTATTTCAATGACTATAATTGCAATAAAACATTCGACCAGTTATTCATACGTCAACGGCTTTTATTACAATTACTGCCTTTCTATATGTCTGTATGTTAAGTTAAATTACGCCCCTTTGATGCCACGCATAAATGGCTTTCATCAAGTTTAAGTGTTTTTGTAGATTTTCGTTAAGTTATTCTATTGAACGGTTTTACCTTAATGAATGAAGTACTATATAACAAATGTCGAATTTTACGAACTAGTCCGGACATCATTGTGTCACACCGGTCTTTACTGACAATAACGTAGTGACGTCACCATCTATGTATAGAATGGTCCGGACATTTACGAATGCTATCGAATCAGAAAGTTTTGTGTAAAGGTCGGATACACCGCGTATTGATTTAGTTGTTAAACAGGCATGTCCGTTCTTGTCGGCGACGGCGATTCATTTCACGATACAACTCGCTAAACCCGTACGACAAAATCGATTGTAGACGCACACTTTGTACGCACTTATACAAATACAGTATCGAGTAATTGAACGAGCTGGTTTATGTTTATTTTCTGGATTTAGCTTTCGTGTACGTTATTTGCACACTTAAGGTAATGTATTTGATAGATAATTTATTTCATGTTGGTTTAACTAAATATTATTTCATGAGCATCAAGATAAGAGATTAATACATGTGCGTTGTAGGGTAGTAAACATGGGTGACAATCAATGCAAACATGTTAGACACTGAAATAGATTACGATCTACGAAATAAATGCACGTAGTTATTATCTTCAGACAAAAACACGAAGTCGTTTTCAGATAGTCAAATATATGCTCAAGCGCCATCAAAGCTAAAACAGCCTTAAAAGCTTATTTTCGGTTCTTCTCTAGCTCCATAGTTGCAGTGGCAGATGAATTGATATTAGTGGAAAGTATATACAGTAATGTCGTCCTAGACAGTAATCTACTTTCTAAGCTGCCCCAACATATGTGAAATTTAGAGCATAAGCTCTTGTTTACTATGACCCTGTCTGGCCTGAATATGTTCTATATTAAAATTAACATATTGTGTACAATTTTTTTCTGCTAATAGGTTAAGCATTCACTCTGACTCATTTTGTTTCGGGCTTATCAGTTCTGCTGGTGATGAAGTGATGGGAGACGTAAATTCAAATATCAAAACGTATCAACAAACCTTTGATTGCCAACTGAATTAACAGGCAATGTCTAGGGTTATCTACACGCAGACGTTGCCTTATTTATACGCAATGTAAATGTATAAGTTTATCAACCATATGATGCGTAGTACGCATGTATTAGACCTATTGGAGTGATTTTTTGTTGGCCAATGAAAACAACTACTAACATATCAGAAATTTGAATCATTTCATATTATCAATAAAATGAAAACTAAGATAATTTATTCCATAAGTGTGCAAATACTTTACAACTCATAACGATGGGTGAATAAAAACATATACAAAGTTGATCAAAGTTGATCGTAAATAGTATATGTGCTCATACAGTTGCATTCTACAGATTAAGTTTTTGTTAAATTTATTTGAAATCAAAAGAGTAATCTGTAATCTGTTTAGGTTTGTTATCATACAGTGTGATGAGCTCTAAAAAAACATTAAAACATTTAAGAGTGAAAGCCTAGCATAATTTCTTAATTTTAACATACATTCATAAATGTTTTGGGAATGCCTATGCACTTCATGTATTTGTTTCAGTTTAAGTCATTTACCAATACGTAACTTGGTGTAAACCGACATAAGGACTAACACATCCATAAACCTTTTGTTAGTTGTTAAATAAATGAATTTGTTGTTCTTCGTAAAGTAGTTTTATAAACGTTTCTTTTTCACAAAGGATAGAGCACAAAGGTGGCGTAGTGCCAGGTTATATAATACTGAGAGCTAATCCATGGAAGTGACATGTTAGATAGGGTATTTTTTATTAAATCTACAATATAAAATACTTAATTTGATGGGATAGTTACATTGTGTATTTACTTATTTATGTATGTATTATCTATGTATTTTCTGTCTTAAGTAAAATGCCTGTTTAACTTTATTCGTCAAACTGTATACAGAGATTTGCGATAGATTAGCAAGACGGCAAAGGATAAATAAGATAATTAGTTTCTACAAAGCAGTTGGGCTAAATTTAGAGAGGAAATATGGGTAATATATCCGGAACATCTCAGTTTATGGAAATACTAAAATATATACTGTTATTCCAAAGTAACATTTGACATAATACACGTGCTTTGTTTTGTTTGTTGACATAAGTTTCGCTGGATACAAGCATGACTCAAATTGACAAGGGAATTTGCGTGTTCACATCATATTCCATATTTGTTTTCATGAGTCACCGATCCGATATCTACGTCGCAATGCTAATGTTCAAGATCGATATTTAAATCGCTGTCGATGACTTACTGTAAAATCGTTAAATTGAGGTCATGTTTTCAATAAATCTCCCTCCCTGATTGGCCGTCGTCGGGACGATTGCGAACATAAATATAAACATACGTCTCTTTGTGATCTTTTCATAGGCGGTAGTTCACGTGGTTCTACTTTTAGTCAGGGCATTTAAAGAAAGCAAATTGCGTAGTTTGTACACAACTGATTGAAATCGTATATGGTCGGTTGTCGATACGAGATTGTTCATTTATGTTTGGAAAATAACTTTATACCGAAGGTTTGTTTGTGAGTGGACATATTTGATACAGTTGTGGATATATTTATATAAAATTTGTTGTGTTGTTATATATGTGTGTGATATTCAGAACAATAAACATCATTACACGTTTCTTTCCATATAATACACAAACGAACACGTTTAATTTTTACATAAATATTATTAAAAATATCTATGTATTAAAACGTGTATTGAGACGTGGTTACGGGGCTATTGAAATTGCTATCACATCTATCAAATGCGGAATTATCGAGCACTGTAATTTATGATCTTATCTGATGTTGCCGCATATTCGACAGTCAACATAAAGGTATAACCTGATAAGTCTTGCATATAAATCTAAAAGCAAGAGTTGTTTTCAAGTTGTTTTATTTCAACACTATAATGCTAATATCTGTCCGCCCAGACTCACAAGCGGCAAATGGCGACAGGGAACGACGAGACCGGAAGTGAGGCTGCTAAGCGCAACCTGGTGGTGGACGAGGCGGCGTTCGAAGAGCAGTTCCTGCGCTGCCACATCTGCCGGGAGAAGTACGACCAGACAGACAAGACGCCCAAGTCTCTTCCCTGCAACCACACGTTCTGTCAGCCTTGCCTTACACAGGTATAAGCCAATCGGCGCTTTTGTTCGTTCGTCCACGTAATTGATGGTTTTGGGTTGTTGATGTCTAAGTAGAACGATATAATCTTGCTAAGTCTGGTTTTTTTATTGTTTCCTTTACTTGTTTTTTATTATCGACAGCAGTGTACAACGGATATATTTCCTTTGCGTGTTGTCCCCTACCGGTGAAACCGGAGGGGACTTGTGGTCTGCACTCCGTCTGTCAGCCTGTCTGTCAGTCAGTCCGTCACACTTTTCTGGATCCTGCGATAACTTTAAAAGTTCTTAATATTTTTTCATGAAACTTGAAACATGGATAGATGGCAATATAGAGATTATGCACGTCATTTCATTTTGTTCCTACGTCAAAAATTCTTGTTGCTATGGCAACAAATAAAAAAAAATTCATTTTTTTACTGACAATGGTGTAGTTTCACCGGTAGGGGACCATATTGCTTGGTAATCTCTTGTTTTTTTATTATTGACGGCAGTGTACAACGGATTCACCAGTGTTCGCTTAAATTCCTAATTCATGATTGCAGTACACTATGTAAAAAACATATACAAGTTGTCACGTGGTCTGTATTTAAAACCATTTTCTGGTGAAAATAACGAAATCTAGCACAGTACGTATACATCTTTCATATTTTCTAACATATGGCTACGTTGTTCATATTTCCAGGTCTTTGACCACAGTCAAACCAACCAGCGACGGGCGTACACATTTGCAGACGACTCCTACGAAGGGGTCCTGAAATGCCCCACTTGCCGCGTGGAAATCTATCTGAGTCGCGGTGAGATCACTGCGCTCCCTAACGACCATCGGGTCATCCAGATGATGGACTTCCTGTCACAAGTGGTCGTTAAGTCGCAGAACGTCTGCTCGAAGCACGAGCGCCAGCCTCTGAACTTCTTCTGTAAAACATGCAAAGTGCCCGTATGTCGGGACTGCACCGTATTGGACCACAAGGAGCAGTCGGATCACGTGATTGTTGACGTCACCAAGGCGCTCGAGGAAAACGCGGATGAATTCAATAACGTTGAAAATCGAAGTAAACAGCTGTTACAGGGCATGAAAAGTAGGTCAGATGCGCTTGCCAATGCTTCTAAACAGCTGGATTTGTTGGAAAGGCAGCTACGCAGTAAAATCAAGGACACGTTTATCGAGTATCGTCTTCTGCTGGAACGCCGCCAGGAGGGTCAGATAGCAATTCTGCACGACATGATACAGAAACAAAAATCGAAGATAAACGCTCGGTTTGTTGACGTTTGCACCCAAGGGTCGCGTTTACAAAAACTGTATGACACTTTCACGAAAGCGAGGCCATCGAATGACATAACAAAACTGTTTACCGTCCACACTGAAATGAAGGAACATGAGGATGAATTCGCGCGTCAGTCCGATGTCAACGATGACGAACTGTTTGTAGCCTGCGATTTTGAAGTTATAAACGAGCCGATTTTCTTGTCTGAAATGAGTTGTCTCGGTGACGTCGTGCAAAAGCCGGATATGAATCTAAAGAAACCAGTACCAGCCCACCAGCTTGTGATACTCGATATGGAAGAGAGGCGGAAGCAAGAGGCCCAGTTTCCGGACCCGAACGACTGCGATGACTTTGTTGTACCGCATGCGGAGCACGAGCGAGATGCGTACACGAGTGGGTCAAGATCGCGTGATCGCCGAGACCGCGCTATAGAGCGCTCCGCCCGGCAAAGAGCGCGCGATATAATATCCCAGGGTGGTCGTGGGTCAAGAGACCAAGACCGCGACGTAGACGAGTCTGAAGATATGGAACTCGACCCTAACAATGACGTCATCACGTCGACGTATTTGCTGCGAATCGCTTCTCGGCTGAACGAAAGTTCGGCGAATTTGTCCGAAGCCATACTGGATCTGTCCGCCGACCGAGAAACCACGCGGTCTCCGGACGACGAAAGCCCGCCCGGGGGTGTGACTGGTCGCTCCAGCGCAACGCGGCGGTCCGTGCCCTCACCCCCTCGCGCGCGCAGGTCCGGGCAGAATGTGCGAGTTGTGCGCCATCCGCAGCAGCATTATCGACCGGCGCCGGACCGAACTGACCGATATATTCCATCGTCCAGGTACGATAGGACGAACGCCGAGCAGACGTAAACTTGTAGAAGAAGTGGGCACAATAACTGTACATAATTTGAAAACAGCAAAAGGACGTGGTTTAAGGTTTGTAACTTTAACATAAGCTTTCAATAATTTGAGTGAAAGACTGTACGGTAAGTACCGAAAAAACTGATTTACGTGGCGTACGTGCGTGTGTTAAGAACGCAATGAACTGTAATCAGAGCATCTGCATAATTTTAAAACATGTATGTGCAATGTTGAATTGAAGTATTATTTTTATTTGTGTGAAGCAAACGTTTTTCGTTGATATATAAGGCACATGAGTAACCTAAATAACAAATGAATATGAACCATGTTGGAATATTCTACGGACACCAAGTGTCCTGCATTTCGAAATTAATTATGTTGTCACATTATTGCATTTATGTTATTTATTCGTAGACGTTGTTTCTTCAGTGTGCTTTACTCGTGATGTGTCATGTGATACAAAACCAAAGCTGTGATGGGCGTATTGTCATTTTTATTGACGTAATATTTTGTGATTAAACTTTTGATATTTCAATAAAATGGAAAAGGCATTTGCAATTCGTTTCTGTTAAAGTTAAATAATGCACATGAACGTTATTCTAATACATGACACATTCTAATACATGACACGCAGAAAGGTACAATTCTTAGTCCCAGCGAGTTTCTCATCATTGTAAAACGAACAGAAAAATATCACATGTATGTGACTTTAATCTTAAATGATCAGATAGTAAAGGCAAATGTCTGCATGCTAATGATTGGATTCAACAGCGTTATCTGATCATGCTATTTAAAATCTTACTTCTGAGCTACAAAGAAAACATTACAAATACGCTTTTGTTAAGGTTTATTTATTGTTATCACACACATAGTACACATAGTATCAATTCTTAAATGTTCCAAATACACAGAAAGCATGTAACTTTGATCATACATAGTGCATATCTTCAAGGCTTCTGAATTGATTAACTAAATATTTTAAGAAGTAACATCGTTTTTAAAAGCATCTTAATATATCCCGCAATGTAATGGCTTCTGACATAACAATCATTAAATACATACAGCATAAGCTAATAACAGTACTTGTATAACACCAAAATAGTCATTTTAAGTGCACTACCATCTTTACATTTATGGCACTAAAATGCACACTTTTAATCACCCCTTGAATGCCATATGTTATTTATACTATCCAATGAAGGCTTTCAAAACATACATTACAGAAAAGAAAATCAGTACGCAGTTTGTTGAGAAAAATGTAAAATAAACAGAGAAAAGTCAGAAAAATTCTACGCATGTTAGTCCTGAAGCATACTAACATGTCACATTGGAGGTTAAACACACAACTCCAGAAATCATACTTTCATGTGACCCTAGCGATATGTTTACACATTCAGACCACATACATGCTTTAAATCATCAGAGAATCAATTTATAAAAGTGTTTGTATAACAAGCTGGAATTCTTATAAATATTTTTTTTAACTCTATTTTGTAAGTAATTAATGAAGGAAAAGCATCCAATTTCTATGGTCTCTAATATCTTTTGCATTGTGTTTCGATACAATGTTTTCAACCCAAAAGATGTTTTACTTTCGTCAGATTTTTTCCACAAAGTTGAAGACGGTTAGCCACAGCGTGCCAACCTTGCATGTTATGAGTTCCACTTTTTGAACTCCATCCCGTCTGGGGGCTTCACCTCAGTCTTCGCCTTACCAATCTCGCCCCAGTTGGTACTCAACACGGTACCTCCTGACTCGTACTGTAACAGACATGAGGAGTGGTCATTCTTCTCAGTAAAAAACAGTATACTTTGTGTTTGATAGGCATTGATATTCTTGGCCCAGCGGAACACAAATTCCATGTTATGCAGCTAATTGCCAATTGATTGCCCTTATATGTACATAAACACTGAATATTATAAACTATTTACAAATAGTTTATAATAAGAATTTGTAAGAATTGATATTTAAACATAGTAGTCTCACAATAATTGTTCTTTTTGCTCACTAAATGTGTCATTTATATGATTGAGGAAGCTAAATGAACATATTCTAATGATAACTGACATTAATTCTGCTGAAATAATGCACAATACTGTTAAATCCATGTTATAAAAAACATGCGCAGTAGGCTGAGTAGCCTTTGAAAAACATACCATAGTAAGTTTTTTTTAACAAGAGCTTTGTCACAGACAAAATGGCAGTCCCTTGAAAGGTACAAATTGTCTAAGTAACAACATGATCCATATTAGGTCATAAAGCTAGCTTAAAGGTACTTGTTCACACATTCTTGTATTTTTGACCAGTGTTATTAATTAAAAGAATCTACTGACAAACCTCTAATAATTTGAATAGTTTAAAATTCATTCAAAACTGACCAAGGGGTCAAATTAGAACAATGGTCAACTGCAGACAACGGTCAGTTTGGATCCCCCCCCCCCCCCCTTACCAACACAAATTACTCTTTATTACACTTGAGAATAACGGTCATCTCTCCATAACGGCCAGTGTATTTCACCTGAAAGTCATTTTTGAACTGAGAGAAAGGTCACCAGTCAGTAGTTTTGAGTTGCGAGAAGTAAAAACACAAATGAAACAGGTAACAATAATGATGTGTATGAGAAGTAATTATCGGCTGCAGTCATAATGACACAGCATGAGCACGTGACAAAATCAATAGACTTTTATCGCTCATAAGGTGTTATAAACAACACTTAGCTGACGAGTGTTGTTTTTATTATTATAAGAAGGCGATAACAGTATGAGTGCTCATCTATTAATGAAAAAAAAAAAAAAGAATTGCAAATTTTATAACAAACTAAACAAGTTTTTACAAGACGTTGGCGTCTTTTTCTTTGAATGAGAACAATACAGTTATACCGTACTTTCTGTTAATGACAGCTAATCCACTTTTCATACTTGGGATGTGATGTCAATGACATATTACAACCTTTTAAAAACAATATCTCAAAATTAACTGACCAACCAAGAACAGCCCCCACTTGTCGACAACGGTAACTTTGTGGCCATATTTTTTTTATTATTTTTGTGTGTGTGCAAAACTGTGGAAGTCATTTTAAGTACTTTGTGTGTGTGTTTCATAGTTTATGAGGTCCTCAGATCGCCAGAGGCTGTATTATGTGAAGATCCGCAGTGGGCCCTAGCACTCCTACCTTATTTGCTTACGAGACTCACTGTTACTGAAAATTATTAAATTTGTATGTG
The DNA here is from genome assembly GCF_020536995.1 of Dreissena polymorpha. NCBI lineage: Eukaryota > Metazoa > Mollusca > Bivalvia > Myida > Dreissenidae > Dreissena > Dreissena polymorpha. The sequence continues at coordinate 10,989,352 of NC_068358.1, forward strand.
GTCTTATGCTGCTGGGGGAAACCAGAGAGCCTGGAGGGAACCAACCTGTCCAGTTTAGTGATCACCTACCAAATTTCATGGTATGGAAGGATCCTGATTTAGTTTTTTATTATTTCTTTAACCATAGAAACCAGAATTTTGGTACGACGAAAACACTTAAGTAACATGCATATTCACTGTATGGCCCTGTAGAAGCACATAGAAGCAAAGTGAAAATGGCTATGTGCAAAGGGCATAAAACCAGAACAGCCTGCGAGTAACTCGCAGTCTGTTCAGGTTTTATGCTGTTTGCTGCTGATCAGTATCTAAGGTTTGGAGATGAAGCCTTAAAAACTTGAATCCAGTAAGAAAGGTCTTAAATTAAATGTAACTTTTTGAGGGACTACAAATGCAAGAAAATATGTATCTCAGTGATAAAGGGTTAAGTACTTTTTCAGGTAGCATAAGATCCAGATTTAATTTTCATTTACTTCTACAACCATAGAACCATATTTTTTAAAACACTTAAATAACATGCATATTCCCCATATGGCCCTCTATACACAAAACAAGTTTCATCAACATAGCCTTATCCTTATAGCCTTATAGCATTATCCCCATTAGTCCTTTTTTGTTGGATAGTAAGGACAGACAAAAGAGAGACAGAGGATAATCTTAAAGCCACCTTTGAGAAACCAGTATGGAACCGGTAACCTAATCAGACTACATACAAATGACTTCATCATGGCCTTCTTTGTTTCGTCTGTGCCATCTTTATAGATCTGCTGGAAGAGCTCGTTGAGTGCTGCGTCCCCTTCCTTCTTATCCTTCTTCTCCTCTTCCTCTGCCTGCTTGCTCAGCTTGTCCCAATTCCTCGTGTAGTGGGCTGAGGTTGGGTACGCCTGAGGGTCAGTGGCTGCAGTAGACACATGGAACCAGTTATATCAATACAAATACCATGCAAAATTATAGATGATCTAGTTGGCTTAAAAAAAATATGTGAACTACCATAGATGGCCAATTAAATCATAGATGAACTATTTACTTGTAGATGAATATTAAACAAGGTCTGTTTGTAAAACATGCATGCCCCCCATATGGGCTGTCTGTTGTAGTGGCAGCCATTGTGTGAATATGTTTTTTGTCACTGTGACCTTGACCTTGGACCTAGTGACCTGAAAATCGGTAGGGGTCATCTGCGAGTCATGATCAATGTATATATGAAGTTTCATGATCCTAGGCGTATGCGTTCTTGAGTTATCATCCGAAAACCATTTTACTATTTCGGGTCACCTCGACCTTGACCTTTGACCTAGTGACCTCAAAATCAATAGGGGTCATCTGCGAGTCATGATCTATCTAACGATGAAGTTTCATGATCCTAGGCGAATGCGTTCTTGAGTTATCATCCGGAAACCATTTTACTATTTAGGGTCACCGTGACCTTGACCTTTGACCTTGTGACCTCAAAATCAAAAGGGGTCATCTGCGAGTCATGATCAATCTACCTATGAAGTTTCATGATCCTAGGCGTTTGCGTTCTTGAGTTATCATCCGAAAATCATTTTTACTATTTCGGGTCACTGTGACCTTGACCTTTGACCTTGTGACCTCAAAATCAATAGGGGTCATCTGCGAGTCATGATCAATCTACCCATGAAGTTTCATGATCCTAGGCGTATGCGTTCTTGAGTTATCATCCGAAAACCATTTTACTATTTCGGGTCACCGTGACCTTGACCTTTGACCTCAAAATCAATAGGGGTCATCTGCGAGTCATGATCTATCTTACGTTGATGTTTCATGATCCTAGGCGTATGCGTTCTTGAGTTATCATCCGGAAACCATTTTACTATTTCGGGTCACCGTGACCTTTGACCTAGTGACCTCAAAATCAATAGGGGTCATCTGCGAGTCATGATCAATGTACCTATGAAGTTTCATGATCCTAGGCCCAAGCGTTCTTGAGTTATCATCTGACAACCACCTGGCCGACCGACCGACATGAGCAAAGCAATATACCACCTCTTCTTCGAAGGGGGGCATAAAAATAGAAGAACTAGTGTACTATAACCTCATTGGTTGATTATTTTATCATTTTTGAACAATTAACTCTTAGATGAATTATTAACTCTAAGGTGAATTATTAAATTATAGATGGACTATTAATTCACATGTGGATCGTCAAGTCTTAGATGGATAATTAACTCATAGGCTGACCATTAAATCATAGATGAGCTATTAATTCGAAGATTAGCTATTAAATCCTATCTTAACTATGACATCAAATATTATCTATAAAATCATAAATGAACTATTAAATCATCGGTGGACTATTAAATCATAGATAAAATATTAAATCATCAGTCGACTATGAACTATGAAACCATAGATGACTTTTTAAATTATGGGTGGACTATTTAATAATATAAGAACTATGAAATCATAGATGAACTAATAAATCAATCAAATGTTTGTCCCGTTTTGCTTAGCAGTCTGGTTTGGGCAATATGTTGCCAGGTGAAAATTAATACAAAATTAAAATGTGGCACAGTATGAGAGTAAACACCGTCATAAGTGTCATATGGGAAAGATGTTAAAATTGACTTTAATTACACAAATAGTATCCAAAATAAATTTTTTATAAATAGATATAAATAAAGATAAATTTAAACAGCAGACTTCCAATAAGAACAATTCAGTGTGATTCCATTGAAAAGCAGTATTTTTTTAAATCATAGTAGTGATTATAAGTAATTTTTCTAAAATAAATTAGTTCAAGCTAATGGCCTTCTAATTTATTGAGCAACTCCATTACATTAAACAAAAGACTTAAAAATAAATATACAAACACAACTGAATCTACATTGTAGTTAAAAATTAAAGAACAAAATCTGAAGGTCACTTTAATTTGCAAGATAATATTCTCAATATCCAATAGTCCACAAAAGAACTTACCAATATTGAAAGCATACATCAATCAAACATGATGAGAAAAATATAAACTTATACAATGTAACTGTGCCAGTGTTATTATTTGAAGATGATGGAATAATTTCATTGAATGGAAATTTCTGCTAATTAGAACTGAAAGTCCATTACCACGCATATTTTGTAAATTGCTAATTGAGATCAGAACCAGACATTTCAAAATTTGGATATTGAAATTTCAATTCAATTTGATAATAGTTTTTAAAAGTAAATATGTAAAATAACTGTTTAAAGCCATGTGAGAAGTGTGAGAAGGTCTTATTTACCAAAACAAGAGGGCCAGAAAGGCCCAAAGTCGCTCACCTGAGATACATAGGAACTGACAAGTTCTGTGTAGGCCCAGATATCATTATAACAAATGCTCTGACCAAGTTTTGTGAAGAGTGAACTGTAAATGTAACTTAAAGAGTGCTAACATTGTTACAAGGTTTTACTATAGCCATTAAAGGATAAATTCCCCACCCTCTGGTGGCAATGTTTTTCAACAGACCAGAACCATTTTCAATCTCATCTAAGATATCATTAAAAAATGTTCTGACCAAGTTTCATGAAGATTGGGCAATAAATGTGACTTTACGAATGTAAACAAGTTTTTACTATTATAGCCAAATTAGAAAAATGCCCAAACCCCTTACAGCCACGTTTTTCAACCAACCAGAACCATTTTCAAACCATGGTGGAGTATGGGACTTCCCATACCTGGATGTAGAGTGGGTGTACATAGTTTGCCATGGTGGAGTATGGGACTGCCCATACACAGATGTAGAGTGAGTGTACTTAGTTTACCATGGTGGAGTATAAGACTGCCCATACCTGGATGTAGAGTGAGTGTACATAGTTTGTCATGGTGGAGTATGGGACTGCCCATACCTGGATGTAGAGTGAGTGTACATAGTTAACCATGTTAACCATGGTGGAGTATGGGACTGCCCATATCTGGATGTAGAGTGAGTGTACATAGTTTGCCATGCTGGAGTATGGGAATGCCCATACCTGGATGTAGAGTGAGTGTACATGGTTTACCATGGTGGAATATAGGACCGCCCATACCTGGATGTAGAGTGAGTGTACATAGTTTACCATGGTGAAGTATGGGACTGCCCATACCTGGATGTAGAGTGAGTGTACATAGATTGCCATGGTGGAGTATGGGACTGCCCATACCTGGATGTAGAGCGAGTGTATATTGTTTACCATGGTGGAGTATGGGACTGCCCATACCTGGATGTAGAGTGAGTGTACATAGTTTACCATGGTGGAGTATGGGACTGCCCAAACCTGGATGTAGAGTGAGTGTACATAGTTTACCATGGTGGAGTACGAGACTGCCCAAACCTGGATGTAGAGTACATAGTTTACCATGGTGGAGTATGGGACTGCCCATACCTGGATGTAGAGTGAGTGTACATAGTTTACCATGGTGGAGTATGGGACTGCGCAAACCTGGATGTAGAGTGAGTGTACATAGTTTACCATGGTGGAGTATGGGACTGCGCAAACCTAGATGTAGAGTGAGTGTACATAGTTTACCACGGTGGAGTATGGGACTGCCCATACCTGGATGTAGAATGAGTGTACATAGGTAAAACTGTTTACCATCGTGGAGTATGGGACTGCCCATACCTGGATGTAGAATGAGTGTACATAGTTAATCATAGTGGAGTATGGGACTGCCCATACCTGGATGTAGCATGAGTGTACATAGTTTACATGGTGGAGCATGGGATTGCCCATACCTGGATGTAGAGTGAGTGTACATAGTTTACATGGTGCAGTATGGGACTGCCCATACCTGGATGTAGAGTGAGTGTACATAGTTTACCATGGTCGAGTATGGGACTGCCCATACCTGGATGTAGAGTGGGTGAACATAGTTTACATGGTGTAGTATGGGACTACCCATACCTGGATGTAGAGTGAGTGTACATAGTTTACATGGTGCAATATGGGACTGCCCATACCTGGATGAAGAGTGAGTATACATAGTTTACATTGTGGAGTATGGGACTGCCCATACCTGGATGTAGAGTGAGTGCTGCCTCCTCGTCCTCAGACTCCAGCACCTTCCATTGCAGGCCTTCACGCTTTTTCATCTTCACCTCTATCTGTAAACATAGCCATTTTTACTTTGCTATGAGAAAGAGGGCTTAATACATATGTATCAAGTGTCATCCAGATTGGTCTGTACAGTCCGTACAGGCTAATCAGGCACAACACTTTTCTGCCTAAACAAGATGTTTGCTAAGAAGAGCCTTAATTCTAACTAAAGAAAACATAAAAGCAGGAAGTTTCTTCCCTGATTCAACTGTGCAAACTGCACATGCTTATCTAAAATGACAGTTTACACACATACATTACAGGCTTATCTAAAATGACAGTTTACACACATACATTACAGGCTTATCTAAAATGACAGTTTACACACATACATTAAGCCCTATTTTGCCAGAGTGCAGCTCAATTTCATGTGACAAATACCTGTGATCTTGGACCTGTTTACCTCCAAATCAAAATGCCCCTTTCTTTTCTCCCAAAGTAACCAACATTAAGACTTGAGTTACTTGATGAGGTACAATGTTACAAGATAGAGCTAACCTCTGTATTACTGACACCTAAAGACATGAAACGAATTATATAATAGTAGTAATTTATTATAAATTCATAACAAATCATACACTGAATGCATTATAAAGAAGTGTATGTTATTTATCATTCATCAAGTATACTGTTAAACAAATCTTATAAATTGTAATCACATTTCAGTTTAAACATATAATAAAATCCTTCAAGCAAACAATCATGTACAATAACACCTGTTAAACTGCAAATAATAACAGCATGTAGACATAAATAATCCGAGGTTTATTAAAATTGCAAGTAGTTTGCAACAAAACTCAGCAACAGTAAGTAGGTAAGATCAAAGAGTCTCTGAAAACACTCAATTTTCTGTCAATAATTTGGGGAGTTGTAGCTCTCAGCGAGAAAAATAATTTACATGTGGCCTATACAAAATGCGTCATTCAATACTATTTCAAAAATAAGAGTACTGTTAATAGTGCCTTTGTATGTTAGCGTACTAAAGGGAATTTCAGGGTGATTAAAAATATCAGCGTTTTTTAATTACTTTTAACCAACAGAATGTCACTATTAAGAAATACCAATGTGATTGAAGCCATTTCTAAAAAAAAACCCTCATTCCTGTAACACAGAGAACATTAGTAAAAAGTTTTATTTATTCAAAACATGATCACATAGGTAGTTGTACAAAAATGTCCATTTTTATTCCATGGTCAAATTCAGTGACGTCATAGGTATAAATTTGTCTTATTTAATGAAGACACAAGTGAGTTGAGGAAAGTAATTTGGAACTTTAAAAACAGTACTGCAAAAAGGTGTTGATAACTGATGTCTGTTGATAATACAAAGGTCATGCGAAAATGCAATGGTCATGCGAAAATGCAATGGTCATGCGAAAATGAAATGGTAAACAAACCAACTATCGAAAAACCAACAAACTAACCCATCAATGGACAGGTGCAAAGCAATATACCTAAAATTTCTAGAATGGGGGAATAATCATGCAAGACAATATCTTAGTAAAGAGAGACAATTATTATCTTCACAAGCACTTCTTTCAGATTCTATATACAATATTGGAACTATCTATATAAAAAAATATTGATAAATAAACAGGAAAGGTTATGTTCCAAGTTCTATATAAAATCCAAGTGACCTACCTTAGTTTTCAGGATCTTGTATGAGGAGGCACTTGGATCTATGGGATGTGCCAGGGGAGAGAACTTGAGCTGGTATGGCTCCCTGTCTGGTAACACAAGGTCTGCCTGCAGCTGGAAGGGGCAGTAAAAAACAGTCAGGGTGTTGTTTTGTTGGCATTTTTACACCATGTTAATGGGATTTTATACATATTTATGGAAGTAAATAAAGCTACTCACAATTTTTCTAAGGAAATTTGAGGAGTTTACCAGCACTTGCCTACTTAAATCAAAGGTATGTTTGTTAAAACAAGACTATTGTCAAGCAATATGGTCCCCTATCGGTGAATTTCCACCATTGTCAGATTTTTTTTTTTTTGTTGCCATAGCAACCATAATTTTTGATGTAGGGACAAAATGAAATGACGTGCATAATCTCCATATCACCATCTATCCATGTTTCAAGTTTCATGAAAAAATATTAAGAACTTTTAAAGTTATCACAGGATCCAGAAAAGAGTGACAGACTGACTGACATACTGATGGACACACAGAGCGCAAACCATAAGTCCCATCCGGCTTCACCGGTAGGGGACAATTATTTCATGAGCTTTCGCAATACTAATTATGAGGATTTGCCTGTGAGTTAACTTGAAAACCCCCAACTTGACTATCCTGAATTTTGCCACTTTTGCTTGCCGACCCGACTTAATAATCAGTAAAAGTTTGTCAAATACTGTTAACATTATTAAGAAAACAACCATATGTTTCATAAACATTCAACAGTTTTTGAATGTCTCATCATATTAATTATGGATGTAAATTCAAAGAGTCGGAAGGATAAAATTCATAAGTACTTACTAAGCGGTCTTGAATATCAATGCTTGCATCCTCTTGCTTACAGTTCTTGTAAAAAATGTTTACTATTACATGAGTTGGGGTCTGATACCAGTCATGGCGGATTCTACAATGAAAATAATAGAGAAAGATTTGTCGGAAAACATAATTTTAAATGGATTAACATTGAATGTAACACAGGAAAATATAAATAAGTGCATGCTACTTTATTTTTTCAGTGGCTAACTATTCAGCATCACAATTGTTTTTTTAACAGCTGACACATGACACATCTCTTACAACGCATTATCTATAGCAACAGGGACATAAATTGTTGATCATGCAGCACTCATATTTAAGCTACTATGCAATTTGTAAATAGACATGTGAGATGCAGCAAATACAAAGCAAAACTATGATCACATCAATGCCTGCGGCGAATATTGCTTACTGTAAATTACTTTCTTCTCCAAAGGTCACATACCAATTTTCTAAAAATCAATGAAAATAACAATTAAAAACATAGATTTAATATGGTATCTCTCATTCATACGTTGGTTTGACAGGTTCAGGGGGGACTTCCTGCTTGACTTCCATTGGTTCCGCTGTGGCGCCTGAAGTCTGTTACGAGAAAGAATGTTAGCCTTACATCAACCACTGATAAATGTGGATGATGTAAAAAGATCATTAGGCCTATGATTATAATTAACTAGTCTGTCTCTTATATGTTTTTATTTTCTTTATTGGTATCAAGCAAAATGAAAGAGCTTATGTTTTTCTAAGATATCAAATCAATTTAATTGATAAAACATGTTCTAAGTTATTATTGAAATTGTTTTGTAGGTAAGCAAGGACAGATCCTTTTACTTATGCTTCTATAAGCAAAAACCACAAAAGCACTAACTTTTCTTTTTACTAAATGTTTGATTCTGAGTTTACAAATAGCTTTGACTAAAATAAATGTTTGATTCTGAGTTTACAAATAGCTTTGAGTAAAATAAATGTTTGATTCTGAGTTTACAAATAGCTTTGAGTAAAATAAATGTTTGATTCTGAGTTTACAAATAGCTTTGAGTAAAATAAATGTTTGATTCTGAGTTTACAAATAGCTTTGAGTAAAATAATCTATGTTATCAGCAGCCAAAAAATAAAACACAAGTGCTTCTAAAATGTCTGCAATTATATTCAGGATATTTCATTTTCATGACATTGTATTTCCTAATCAATAGTTGTTTTTTTCAATAAACTTGTTGGCTTAAAATGTTTTATGTTAGTAACAAGAAAGACTCTGTGCTGGTCCTACTTATGACAGTTATGACCAAATCTTGAGCATGTCAAGTATACTGACCTTGACCTCTGACACACCCACACCCTGCTCAACTCCTGCACCATTCTTCTGTACTGGAAATATACAGACTCATTTAAAATACCTTATGTCAAAACCGGCTTTTTCAAAATATCATAAACAAAATGATGATTTTCATATTCCTTAAGTTTTTACCAGATTCACCAATTAAAACTAAATCCCATATCAATGACACTCACTTGTAAATCTATGACCCAGAGCTTCAGATAAGGTTTTGTGAAATTCTTAAATTACTACCAGATTTTCAAAAAGAATTCTTAACTTTTATTTTAAACGTTACTACTAAGTTTTGGAAAATTATTCTTTTTTTTCCTTAATGACCTAAAAATAAATAATAATGGTTATTTTCATGCAAAAAAAATCAAAATAAACATACTAGCAACTTTATTTATACGAGTTCAACAGTGTCTTTTCAGTATTATACAATTTTATTTTTCAAATACCTTCATATGCCCAAACTGTGCTAAGATTGCATGCCTTAGATGAATTTTTACATATTTTACAATTAAAACGGGTCTCCCCTTCAATCTTTTCAACGATTAGCCACGGGACTTGTCCCTTCCACTCATTCAATGTTTTTTTGTGTTTAAGTTTGGACCCGCCATGTCGCGTTTTTGTTTAGCTTTTCCGACTGTGTCGGCAACTGAACATACAACATCGTATAAGAATTTTTCTATAATGTCTTTCTAAACATTTAACTTCGGCTCACTTTGCGTACAATATGTTAAAAGCGTGTTTTTGGACACTTTGCAGTTTTTTAGGACGCTCTCTGGGCGCCATCATTTTTTTTGACAGAAAAAATGGAAAATGGAAAAAATGCGCATTGTTAAACAAACCCGATAACCATTCTATATTAGCACCGCAAAGATCTTTAATACGCGAAAAGAACTCAATAAAAAACGATACGAACCGATGTAAAAATAATATTCGTAACTTGATTTTGTAATTCTTAATGGTACGACAAGATTTTAAAATAAATACGTAACGGACTTGAAAATAATTCGTAATTACGAAAATACGACCCTTATCTGGAGCTCTGGTATGACCTCAATTTTCAGACATCACAATTTTACTAGAAACTGTACAATCTTCATAAAACAATCAAGAATTGTACATTTGAACAAGTTTGGTGATTTGAGAGACTTGTGGTGAGTTTAAGATAGAAGCTAAAGTAAAAATAGCTTGTATGCTACAATAATATTTATTTCACTTGTACATTTACTTACAATCTATCTCAGCTTCGCATTTCTTTATCCACAATGGGAAGTTAAAGCTGTCTTCATCTAAATGCAGAAACAAAGTTCCTTTCACAGCCATTTTCAAGAATCCAACAAATTACAAGTTATTTTCTACAATTCAATTTAGCCAATTAGAATTCAAGCAAGCAAAAATGACAAAAACAACAAAGACTTCAGAATTTCCGGTTAATTTAGGAGCCAATGTTTATGGATGTCATTAAAGCATTTGATAGTTCTTTAGAAAACTAGTGGAGGTGAACATTGCCAATCGCATGGAAAAAATCGTGACTACAGATGATATGCTAGTAATTTAGCATGGCAGAAATTGAAATTACAATCAAATTAAATAAACATGGAAGAGTAACCAATTCAATATGTAGACTATGCTCATATGACCATTCGCTAAATTCAAGGAACAATCTTGTACATATATTAATTAACTATTGATTATTAAACTTGTACACATTTTATACAAATGGTGATATTTGTCTTTAGGATAATAAAGCTACCATTCAGGCTATACAATTATCTAAAGGTCAGAATCCCTGGGACTTGAGTGACTCTAAAAAATATTTTGGAGCACACTAAAAACCACTTCACTTTGAACCATTATGCCACAAAAAAAAACAGTTTTCAAAATGCCATGTAATCTTGCAACTTACCAGAATATTTCAATCCTGCCTCAAATGCTTCTTTGGCAGACACATAATCTTCAAGGTAAAATAATCCAGTTCTAGAAAACAACATATGATCTGAACTTTTGATGATGTTCCAAAACCCATTTAGTGAGTGCATACCACCATTAACAAAACATGCTGAACTGATGCTGTACTCAATTTTTTACTCTGAACTTGTGTTCAAACTTTGAGTAATTTTACAATGTACTGACGATAAAAAAACTTTCATGTAAGAAGTTAACTCCATCAACCACAAATTAACCTATGTATTACATTCCATACTGTGATACTTCAACAACATTTTAATGTCAGTTTTGTCTTCATGCACCTCAAATTTCATTATCATGTGCAATTCATTTTTACTGAAAAATCTTGAAGATTTCAACTCAAGTACATACCCTTTTCTGTGGTAGGCTTTAACATTGCTGGAATTCATGCGAAGTGCTTCTGATGCATCCTCAACTGTCTCTAAGAAATAAACATGCTCTTGTTTTATGTATGTACATATTAGGTGTGTCTTAGAAAATATGGCTAAAAGCATATTGGTAAACAGTCGTCCTAAGTCACCCAATGCAGTCTGCACTTGCTAATGTAGACAGACACTTTCCAATTACAGTGGGTTTTCCTTCAAAAACACCATACAAGTGGTAAAGGTATTCTCCAAAATGATATCCTATATTTTTGTTTGCTTACGGCTGTTTTTTTTTAAAGTATTTTAGTCGTGCAACATAGGCCACATGACTTATCATATACATTAGATAACCTTCCGACACTTTTCTTGTGCATACTTAGTTGATTTTATTAATTAAGTGCACATACTTACTGCGAATACATTAAATTAAAACTCACAAAACCCAGACTGTCAGTTAAGAGCTCTATACATTTAATTAGCTTATGGTTGGCAATCCTATGAGAGCCTACTGGCTACATAGAAACATTATAATATGAACAGACTGAAATTAATTGTTTGGAATTGAAGAAGTCTATTTTATAGAGTACCTTTGTACTTCTCTAGTTTAAAGTAGGCTTGTGCTCTGTTGCAGAATATATCATCTCTATTTCTTTCCAGTTCTAAGGCCTGTGTATATAGCTGAAAAATTAAGAACATATTAAAGTTATTCATATAGAACTCCATACATACAATTAGGCATATCATCAAATCACCACATGCCACAGAATTGTTAGTCCATGATTCCTTTCATCAGGGATAGCAAAATGTCATCTGTACGCCGAACAAGGAGTGTAGTAAAAATCAGTATATTGAGATCGTCTTACAATGACCTGCATCAATCTAAAATGGATCTTATACCATATGCTGACATCGTAGCTCCAAACCAGTCTGCCCGATTGAAATCGTGTTTCAGTTCCTTGCCAAAAATAAAAGAGCGCATTGTATAATGAGGTTTCCTCTTGCTGGTGCATCTGAAGGTTAACTTTGTGTAGACTCAACCTATCATGATGAGTCTCATGTTTTTGGTAAACATTAAAACAAAAAAATGTAATAAAAGGAACTGTACCTTTTAAATAGTAAAGCCCAATACTACCAAAAATTTTCTAACTGTTTCTAATTGTTCTGATACTGGAAAAAAAACATTATTTTCCAACAGTGTTTATTAATGTTCATCCAATGTGCACTGTCCACGACAGATTTTAATACCCACTCTTCTTGCTGTTATCAAATGTAAGGTTACAATCTATCTATTTCTTTGTTTGCTTTGGAAAACTATTTTGACACAAATTAAAGACAGTTGTTCAAGAAGTTTTAATTTTTTACTTGAAACTTTTGTTTGATATGTAATACTGATTGGATAATTGCTTTGGAATAAAACTTCATGAACCAATATGCATTTGAGCTCATTTATGTATGTTTAATTTTATCAATAGAAAAAAGTGCTTAATTGCATGATCTCAGGGCCCTCACACTACTTTGGGGGAAGGGGTCCGCAGCCCTTAGGAGGGGGAATTTTCGGGGAGTTTCCCTTTTTTTGGGATTTTTTTACTTACTCTCTCATTATTACATTTGTACATGTTTGCACTATATTCATTGCATTTTTCATAATAAAGTATGTTTGAAAGATTAAATTGAAATAGAATTGAGATATAATAATCATGAGACAAAAGGGGAAAAAAGTATACTTTTCAGGTGGGGGACTGCCGCCGAAATTCCGCGGCAGATTTGATAGATTGAGGGCCCTGGATCTGTACAGCCATTGTTTTTAGTCTTAATGGGTTTAATATCTATAAGACTATATTAGTACATGTATATGCATTTAAAATAAAAATCACAAAACTGTGAAATGTTTAAGGCATTAAAAACAGATGCATATATATATGATATTTATGGACCCAACCGTGTCTTTTAAGGGAACTGTCATGTGACAAAGAACTTGTTATGTAAATAAGTGTTTTGTAAGGAAATGAATTACATGGATAGCCTCATGGTCTAATGAAATGTGAAAATAAATGGAAAAAGAAAGTAGATGCAGAAAAAGATGAAAGTTGCATTTTTTTCTCCAGAAATAACTGGAAAAACATGAAACATACATATATTTACAAAGAAACAATAAGTAAATGTCTAGACTCAAATTAAATAATATCTGCGCATGCATAAAATCATATTTTCCTTTTTAGAATTTACTGGAACATGGATGATGGAATGCAGACAGCTTATGAAATTTACCGTGATCGCCTTTTCGTATTGTTCGTAGATGAATTGATCATTTCCTTTCCTGAAATAAAGAAAAAAGTTAAAATATGCACTACTATAAAGACACTGTTTTATTTCAATGATTGTCATCTCAATTAAAATAAAGAAATTACCGAACAACATACTGAAATAATTCAGACGCCATGTTGTTGCGGTGATGAGGTAAAATTATCCGACGATAAATACTTACAAAAACAACAACAACCTTTTAGTTATAAGAAACAACAACAACCACGACAAGGAAAAAAAGACAATTTTTTTCACAAGATGCCGGGTGGCTCGGTAAATGGTAGACCATTCCGTGAAAGCAGAGATGCATATTCAAAGACTGGGATACCATGGTTTGTAAAACAAAGAACATGAAGAAATGTGTTTTTCATTTTGTGTAATGTTTCGTATAATTTATTTCGGACCTATTAATGACTTTGGTAAAAAAAAATAGTGATTCTTGCTATATTTCGCCAAAGTCTTCTTGCAACCTCGGATAAAAGACGTTATAATGCAGATATTATTCAGTTATTAAAATACATTAATTGTTACATCGGTGGTTTCTTTCACCATTTTGTGAAAGTGTCCCTTTCGATTACGAAAATTCAAGGCGTTTTGACTAAAATTGGAAAATGAGTGTTGTTGTTTTGCTTAAAAATGCTTCAAAATTTAGAATCAATTAGTATGTGTATCTCCATAGTACCAGCCCTCTTAATAAATAAATCTAAATATTGAAAGTGAAAAGATAAAGATACGTTTTACATTTCAATCTATAGTTTCAGGGGTTTTTCAGCACTGTCTGTGCCTCCGGACAACGGAGGCACTCCTAAAGCAAACGGACCCGATCCCAAACCGAAATTATAATTTTTTTCCCAATTTCCAAAAAAAAAAAAAAATAATAATTTTTTTTTTTTTTTTTTTTTTTTTAAGAATGAAGTGTCTTATATCGTGTAAGTACCTGTTATCGAACAGCACCTATTATTGGACGTTTTGTTTTGGTTCTGTATGCACATGCGCAAAAGTGCGCATGACGTCACTTGATAAACAAATGGTCGCACATGAAGTCCATGACCTACTTGCCTACTTAGGTTGAAACAAATGCGCCAAAAACAGGTTAAAGGGATGCATTTATTGTTATTTACACCGTTTTATGTGTTTTTTGCTATAACTTTTTGAATGCATTTATCAAAACGTGCATTTACACAACGAAAAGCATATTTCCGTTTGCAATTTTGATTGCAGCAGACGCAGATTTTTTCGCCAAGTCCGGGTCACGTGATAGTCATGTGACTTTGTATATACTGGAGTAGTATTTATGAAGTGTCGGGTAATAGGTCATGTTTACATCGGCCGCCATTTTGTTTTGTCTGCTAGAGGTGACAATAACCAGGGAATCATTGTTATAAATTCTTGAAGGTAGTTTGCTGGAAAACTTCACAGATAAATCATTCAATGATTAAACTGTTAGTCATTTGTTAAAACAAAATGTTTTTGTCATTTTAAGTGTTTCAATTTTAAAGAAATTTAACGTAATTTCTTAGGTGTTCGATAACTGGTTCGTCCACCATAACTTGTGTGACTAACCAGTGTTTGTTTTGGTCAAAAATATTTGCTATAAGGTTTTGACTGTTCAGTTCTTATCACAGAGTGTAACTGTAACTGAAAAACAAAACTGCAGTAATTGAATTAACATTGAACATGCCCAATATTGCATCTGTTTACATAAAAAAGACAAAATAACCAAATAAAAACAAATTTATTTGTTAACCTACTGAATTATTTAAGCATGATTAATTCACAATTTTTTCCCAAATGAGCCATTTCATCGAAGCAAAAATTCCCAAAATGACCAATTTTGTCGATAAAAAATTCCCAATTTGGTCAGACTCCTTTTCCCAAAATAGGCAGAAAAACCCCTGAGTTTACTATGTATCTAGGACATACCAACAAAAATTGCATTAAAATCAGCCATGTTTTGACAAAGTTCTGGCTAGATATAGCCCCCAGGCCCTGTAGTAATCTGTATCATGTACAAAGTTTTTCATAATGTTATATCGGCTCTTCTGATTGGTTGCTGAGCCTTACAGCCCTGTACAACTAGCCTGTATTGGCTAGTCATACTGCTCTGTACGTATAGCATTTCCTATGGGGATTGTCTAGCAGGACGGCTTAATAAAGTATAGAATTGTCATTCAGTGCTGTTAATCAGTAATAAGTTTGTTTAAGCTCATAAAAGTACACAAATTCTTCATCTGTTTTGGCTTCCTTTCATGTAATACAGTTTCTATTTTTATTCTTTAATTAGTCGATGTTCCTAAGTAAGGTGTAAATAACTGTGTTAATGAGGTGCGGTATCAACATTATGAAATTCAATGACGGCAGTCGTCAAAGGTAGGTCTTAGAAATTGAGTTACACAAATAATTTAATTTGGTTTCTAATATGGTTCTTTAATTAGTCGACGTTACTAAGTAAGGTGTGAACAAACTGTTTTTAATGAGTTGCAGCATTGATATTATGAAATTCAATGACGGCAGCCGTCCAAGGTAGTAGGTCTTAGAAATTGAGTTGCACAAATAATTCAATTATCTTTTAGAAATTTGATAAATAGATGGTTTCATACAAGCATTCTATCAGTTGAGTAATTGTCAACGTACCGATGTAGATGTAGTTCTCTGAAAATGGCGGTGCCTTTAACCGTTGGGGAAAAATTCTCCTCTTATGGTGCATTAATAGTCAAAATTGAACTGTACCAGTGTTAAAATTGTGTACAGTTTTACAAACGTAGTTCAAGGAAAATTGAGGCTGCTAAAAGCAGGTGCCCTAAGAAAACTTTCAATGAAAATCTAAAAGACTACACTTGCTAGTCTAAAGGGCAGAAATTTTGGAATTTCAATATCTAAGTACCTAAAACAAAAGCACTTATTATCTTTCATTTAAGCGAAAAACAATTATCATCTAATCAGCCTGCGTGGAAGCACACAATTTTAAGTGCATGTATTAGCACGTTTTTTCATGACGCATGCATGGCAAAGAAATCTGCATGTAGATCAATAAATAATCAATATATTTATTTGTTATAACAGCCGTACGGCTAGACAGTCCCTGAAGGAAAGCCTTAAGGCTATATGTACAGAGCCGTACGACTAGCAAATAGGCTAGCCGATAGGGGCCGTACTGCTAGCCTATTGGCTATTCGTACAGGGCCTAACCACTAGCCACTGCCTTGTGACTATGCGCACGTTTGTCTATAAATAGATTCTCAGTGGAAAAATTAAACTCTTGCTCATGTTGTACCTAAAATATTTTTACATTTTTCCACAAATAAGCGGCTTATAAAACATTTGATAAACCTACTAATTAACTAATACAATTATGTATTATGTAATTAAAAAATCATATCAATACCCTTGAATAAACATGACCTTCTTTCCAATGAAAACTGAAAGTCATGAACATAAAACTCATAATTTTCAGTAATAAACAGTAAAACACATTATAGTAAGCTACTTTTCATGCCCCAGCCATGATAGTGGCGGAGGGCATATTGTGCTTCCCCTGTTAGTGTGATTGTGTTTTTATTGCCCATTTTGTGTCAGGCTTATATGTTTGTTGTACATGTACATGATGGGTATACAAAATAAATTGGCACAAATGATCTTAATATCAAGACAATGTGTTAATACTTGCAACAACCATGTCGCTTGCTTCAAGGCCAAAGTCACAGTAAACACTTGGAATTTTCTTCCTATTCTTTGTAACTGAGTAATGAAAGTTCATGTTTGTGTTTTGCGCATAATTTGGTCTTTCATTTTGTTATTTCAAAATTATAAATTGGAGTTTGTGCATATTCCTTACATTGCATACTTAATTGTTATGCATTATATGATTTGGAAATTATTGGTACAACTAATTGTTATATCTGGCTGAAGTTTTGCAAGAAACAACCATGTTTCACTTTAAGTTCAGAGTGGATACTGAAAGCCGTGCATAGTCCTTATATGGCATAAGTGATAGTAGATGTTCATGTTACTGTCAGTTTTATTTGTATGTAGTGCATTGGCAAAATATTTCATCACATCCAGGCCTTTTCCTGGTGTATCTACAGGTACGTTAAACAGACCTATTCCCTTAGCGAAATTGCCAAAATAAATCCCTATCTGAAAAAAATCCCAATTCCATTTGTTTTGGTGAAAAACAGAGAATTGTCTGATGATTATAATCTCAATTTTATTTTAATAACATCTTACAAAGTATATACCGGTAACAATAATTAATAAGATTTTGTTCTTACAATTTGAACATAATTATAATAAAGAGTTATAACGAATTTGATTTTGTCAAATCAGTGGACTTTTGGAGCAAAATATTCCGAATCCAGATATCTTTAATATTTCCCAAAATAGCAAGGAAAAGTCCTGATATCACGTGTATGCAACAATAATCGACACATTTCTAGTTATAGGTATTGTAATTTGTCTTCGAAAGCCCAATGATCAAGTCAATGATGTAATGTTTTCCTATATTACACATTTTGCAGAATTTACAATTTTAGCGTTACTTAAAGGCGCAAAATAAGCATGTATAGAATAAATACGTTGTTTATAAAATGTACATACCTGTATAGTTTTATGCTTGTGTTTAATGTTAGTGTTTATATTTAATCATTTTTGTTGGTCAGATTCAAAAGACTCAATGAACGCATTTATACCCAATTGGTTTATGCATTTAAATGTTAGTGTAAACAATGGATAATAATGGCGGACTGTGCATCAACTTTATAGATGATCCAGGAGTTTAAATAGCTATTAAATGCATTAAATCTGTGTCACTGGTTGGATGGTGTAGGCGTTTGTTGAGACTAAGTTCTAAGCTAATTTGTTGCACCATCTACCAAGTTCTAAAGTTAATCAAATACCCAGGGGTGAAATTTATCGTCCATTAAAAACAGATATATTGTTGCATTAACAATTAATTTATCGGTTTTAATTTTATTAAAAAGCATAATATATGCATATGAATTAATTGAAACTCTTCAAAATACGTAGTGCAATAACATACTTTATTAGGCATATCATCTGATTTGATAACCTTATCTGCGCACATCATGCTGTAGATGAATTTTATGTCTGGTCATAATTTTGACTTCTTCGCGTGTTCACACGGTGCCACTATAGCAAAACAGCCTACCACCTGGTAGCCATGTTTTTTACAAAAGACTAGAACAGTTTTTAAAATCGGTCAACTCAAGATATCATGAAACAAAATTAACATTCTGAGCCAGTTTCTTCAACATAAGCTGCCAACCAGCTTCCTTCAAGGGTCTCTGACTCTGTTCTGGGGGATTCTCTTTAGCTGTTCCCGCTTACCCATTTGCTTGGGATCTGCATCAAGATGTCTCTAGAAATTGCCTTGTCCTATTGGATGCAGGCTTGGGAAAGGTGTGCCACTATCTCTTAAGGATGTCTTCTTCAACAAGCTGCTGATTTGTTCTTCTCCATTAGTCTTTGTTAGTGATCTTGACAATCTTCCGAAGGCAGTTATTGATACAGACCATGATTTTCTTCAGGTAGGTGATGGTGGTTCCCCAGGGAGTAGTGCAAACTGGAAGTCAAGTCGTTTTCCCCAGAATAAGTTCATCTCGATTCCTCAGATTGTGAGGTTGAACATCCTCATATCTGCGGCCACTTGCACTGTCTTCAAGTTCAAGGTCTTGTACATGGTTCAGGAATTCCATGTTCTGATGGTTGTGCTGGAGACAATGGTCTTCTAATGGCCTCCAGTTGACTCACTTCCTGGCAATATACACCCTCCAGCTGGAAGTCCATCTTCCAGGTCTACAAAGTCTGTTGTTATTCTGTTTTGCATTTCTGTAGCAAGCAGGTTTTTCTCAGTCTGGCTTGGCAGTGTCTCAAAGATGTCTGTCAAAAGTTTAAATTGATTTTTAGCATTTATCTCTTCAATTGTCCTAGAATATTTATTAATGGACCAGGTTATTGAGCAGACAAACCAGAAAGAATGCCTGCCACTACTTGTATTTAACAGGTTTTCCATGAATTGGAAATTCCTGGTTATCAGATTGAGGCATGACAAGTGGGCAGCATCAAGCAGGTTGTGTCCTGTCAATTATTATGCCCCCCTTTGAAGAAGAGGGGGTATATTGTTTTGCACATGTTGGTCCGTCGGTCGGTCCGTCCACCAGATGCGTTCCGGATGATATCTCAAGAACGCCTAGGCCTAGGATAATGAAATTTCATAGGTACATTGATCATGACTGGCAGATGACCCCTATTGATTTTCAGGTCACTAGGTCAAAGGTCACAGTGACAAGAACCAGTAAAATGGTTTCCGTATGATTACTCAAGAACGCTTATGCCTAGACTCATGAAACTTCATAGGAACGTTGACCCTGACTTGCAGATGACCCCTATTGATTTTCAGGTCACTAGGTCAAAGGTCAAGGTGACTCCACACAGAAAAATGGTTTCCGGTTGATAACTCAAGAACTCTTATGCATAGGATCATGAAACTTCATAGGTTCATTGATCATGACTTGCAGATGACCCCTATAGATTTTCAGGTCACTAGGTCAAATGTCAAGGTGACTCGAACAGTAAAATGGTTTCCGGATGATAACTGAAGAATGCTTACGCCTAGGATCATGAAACTTCATAGGTACATTGATCATGACCCGCAGATGACCCCTATTGATTTTCAGGTCACTAGGTCAAAGGTCAAGGTGACTAGAACCAGTAAAATTGTTTCCGGATGATAACTCAAGAACGCTTATACCTAGGATCATGAAACTTCATAGGAACATTGATCATGACTTGCAGATGACCCTATTGATTTTCAGGTCACTAGGTTAAAGGTCATGGTGACTAGACACAGAAATATTGTTCTCCGATGATAACTCAAGAACGCTTACGCCTAGGATAATGAAACTTCATAGGTACATTGATCATGACTCACAGATGACCCCTATTGATTTTCAGGTCACTAGGTCAAAGGTCAAGGTGACTCAAACCAGTAAAATGGTTTCCGGATGAAAACTCCAGAACGCTTACACCTAGGATCATAAAACTTTATAGGTACATTGATCATGACTTGCAGATGACCCCTATTGATTTTCAGGGCACTAGGTCAAAGGTCAAGGTGACTTGACACAGTAAAATGGTTTCCGGATGATAACTCCAGATAGCTTACGCCTAGGATCATGAAACTTCATAGGTACATTGATCATGACTCGCAGGTGACCCCTACTGATTTCCAGGTCACTAGGTCAAAGGTCAAGGTCACGTGACTCAACACAGTAAAATGGTTTCCGGATGATAACTCAAAGCTTATGCCTAGGATCATGAAACTTCATAGGTACTTTGATAATGACTGGCAGATGAACCTTATTGATTTTCAGGTCACTAGGTCAAAGTGACAAAAAACGTATTCACACAATGGCTGCCATTACAACTGACAGCCCATATGGGGGGCATGCATGTTTTACAAACAGCTCTTGTTTTAGTTTGCATTGAGCAATATTGACGAAACTTTGGAAGTAGAAACTTGTATGGATATGTTGAAGTCACTGTTGTTAAAAATAGAAAAACGGTATCCCCCTAATCACTATTTTTTTGTTGTTCAAATTAGGGGCAAGTATGTGGCCCTTTTCCTAATGGAAAAAAGTATGTATTATTTTTAACTAATGGGATCTACAAATTCCCAATGAATATCTCAACAGTTGGTTCATCTCCCATCCACCTCTATAAATTCAATCATAGTAATGTATGATATTGAAAACATTTTCATTTCCAAATTTGTAGCCTGTGTTAGCAAAACATCAAAACTTGTGTCCCAATTTTTTATGGTCAAATTGCAACAATTTTCCTGATCAAAAGGGACCCAGCCCCATTAAAAAATGGTGATAAAAAACAACAACTGATGAATGACTTGAGTTTTAGATACTGTACTGAAATTGTAAATGTTGGAAGCTTTAATTAAGACCTAGCCCACGATTGCATATGGGACCAGTTCGGTCAAGGTCACTGTAACTAAAAAGAGACACAGCACAGGTTGTTTTCAGTCAATTACTGATGTTGTTATTGACCAATCTTGATTAACACTTAAAATAAAGCAAGCTAGCATGGTGATCTAGCTTGGCTCTGTAAATGAAGCATGCCTGGTTCAGGTCATATTGACTTTCTTTCTAGCGATCTGAAGGTCACTGGTTTGAGCCCCACTCGGAGTGTTATTTGAATCTCCCCAAAGATACCAAGTACTGGTTATAGTCCCAGGAACTGGACTCGAGATTGTTTCAATAAGCTTATGGCTTTCGATGCAATGGAGCTTAAATAAATAGGTTTAAACTTATCAATCTTAATCTAAATTATAATGCCATGGGCAATTAAGTATAATTATTTTAGAATAGAGTACCTTATATCAGACTTAAAAATTGCAAGGAATCAAAAATGAAGTTCATCACTTACATAAAGAACAACATCACGAAGCCTTACATAACATGTTTTTAATTTCTATACAAAACACAGCATTCTCATTCCGAATTAAGATTTTTATTGTCAATTAACATCAGATTGGTGATGACGTTGTCTATCAAGCCCCGCCCCCACCTGCCTTGGAAGGAGCTGAAACATGAGAGAAAACCCATTTGAGCTTTACAAACATCTAGCGATAAAAATACCAATATAGAGTGAAATATCTGGAAAACAAAATGCAAACAGAAAATGAAATACACCAATTCTCCGTGGTAGTGGAGCCTGAAAAATAGTCCTAATTGATTTATTGATAGCCTGTGTATGAAACAAGATTGAACAAACCAGATGTAAATCCCACATCTTAATACAGGTGTTGTTCCACTCACATCTGCAGTGTGAACAACAAAGAACAAAGTTTTCTGTAAGAATTATATAATTTAAAGTTTAACACAATTTAAAACATACATTAAATCAACATGTTCTGAAATAGGTTATGTAAAGATTGCATATTCCCACAAATATATTTCTGCTTGATAAGTCACTTGCTGTATGGGTAATATACAAAAGCGTAACTGGATCCGATGCATGTATTTGCAAAGACTAAACATGCAAGCAGTATCTCTGACTTCTTCCATGTTAATAACAAGAGATGTGTTTGTCAGAAACACTATGTCCCCTTTTGCGCCGCTTTGAAGCTATATATTTGACCTTTGACCTTGAAGGATGACCTTGACCTTTCACCACTCAAAATGTGCAGCTCCATGAGATACACATGTATGCCAAATGAAGTTGCTATCTTCAATATTGCAAAAGTTATGGCAAAAATGTTAAAGTTGGAGCAAACAAACACACAACCAACCAACCAACAGACAGGGCAAAAACAATATGTCCCCCACAATAGTGTTGGGGGACATAAAAATGTCATTTTCAAACTAGACATATGTCCATAGAACATGAATGCCCCACTCCTTTTTGGACTGCACACACAGAACGTGCAACACTTCATACATCATCATTCTTTAAAAGGAAATTGCACACCAATATACATGTACTCACTACAGTCTGATGCTTTCAAAATGCTAGTTCAAAAACAGATTTTGTTAGTAAATTGCCAGTGATGAAAACCAGCACAAACCACTAGCCCTGCACTTGTAAATTTTAAATTGGTTTGCTCAGACTCTTTGTTTCATTAAGGTTGGTTTGTACATAAAAATGGTCACAATATCAAATTATTACCAAAAAAGTTGGGCATGCATGGTTACACTGCTTAATCAATGACTAAATATTTATTAAAGAGTATAGATGTACATGCAAATTTGTATAAGGCTACTATAAAATGTGCACAAATTTAAGTACAAAATATAAATAACGGAAATGTGTCACAGACACTGATGCTCCCATGACATATGCTTGGATACAGACAAATCAACTATATATTAGAGTGGATAAAAACAAAGGGCCATAATTAACCCAAAACTGACTGAAGTTTATTTATTGCTTCTAATGGATCATTAGCACAATAAGGTCATTCCAATTTGACAGTTTGAGCAAGATCCACGCAGTCGTCAAACAGGATTTAAAAATAAAAAAATTGATAAGGTCATTCAACTGTGAAAGTTTGAGCGAGATTGAGCCAGTTGTTAAAGAGGAATTCAAAACACAGCTTCTGGAGGTAATGACAGACAAGTGAATCCTTTGTTGCCCCCAGTCAATGTGGGTGAAACAATATACATGTACACTAAAATTCTGAGAGAAAAAACATATTACAACAACTTTGGTATATGTATTATTGGGCAGAACAGTGAAAACTGACAATCACAATGACTATAACTGACAGTGCGAATTTGAAACAACAAAAGGCATTACAAAAAAATCTTCAGTACCATGCGGATCAGGCTGCAAATTCTTTTAAAATAATAACAGTTCTTCTTAAATACATGAATTGTCAAGGAGTCATAACCAAATCTGGCATGATCAGGGAATCCCATATTTTCAAACAGTAAACTAAGTCAAAACCAAACTATATGTTTATATCTCTTAAAGTTCTTAAGATTTTGTTCTCCTTTTTTTTATTTTTTTTTATGATTATTTTTACGCTCATGAAGACAAATGAAGACTCAAACTAAATATTCCAAAAAAATCCAATGCACGCGACCAAAACGGAGGCAAAAAATTCCTTGTCAACAAACAAACAGAAGTAAAAAAAATTGATTTGTCCATGAAACATAATCAAAATGAAAAGGTAAGATGTTCCACATATCACATTTTTCCACAGATAACAACATATAGCGCATAGGACAATGATCATTGAACTATTGGAAAATCAAACACAATGCTATCTTGGGCTTATGTTTCTAAACTCGAGAATTCAGGAATCAACTGTCACAATGCATTTTTTTTCAATAATTAATCATTACTAATAAAATCTATAAAGAAATGTGAGTATAAATAAGTTATCTGAAGCTATATTTGGTATTACTGTGCAATAATAATAATAGTATTAAAAAAAATACATTGATTACCAATACACAAAGCAAGTTACTAACTATTTAAGCAGAAATAAAGCCTTATCATGAAACAGATCTATTCGCAGAGCAGTGATGAGAGTACAGCATCAGATTGTTATAGTTATATTTTATTTATTATTATTTTTATTTTATTATTATGGTGATTTAAGATATTTTAACATTAATGAGTATGTAACAATAAGGTACATGTATGGAAGGCATGGAAGGAAAAAATAACAATACTCCATGCAAAAAAGAGAAACAGCATGACAAAAGAGATGTACATTTGCAATAAAAGCTATAGTGCCACATGTCCAGACATACACTTGTCCACATGTTTAACTTATACCTCTTCTTGATGCTAAAACTTTAGTGGTAATGGTTTTCCATCTGGACCTGAGAAATTAATGTTTGTTTTATACACCTGCACATAAAAAGTTAGTGTCTGTGGGCATGTAGATGCCTGACCAAAAAAACGTTTAAACAATGTAGAAAATAAAGTTATTGAGTGTATAAACAAAGCTTAAAACTCACTTTATGTTAACAATGCCTATGTGTTTTGAAAAAAACAAAAACACACACAATATTCTGAATTGTTTTTATTCTCAGGTGGTTTACATAGGTCCAAAAGTCAAAATCTGAAATGGTACCATGGCACTTTCTTTTTCATTCTCCTTTTGTACAGTACGATAATAGTGTTGTTGTAAGTGCAAAAAAACTTGAGCATGAATCTTAACACTGTTTTCGGTATTTTGCCTTTAATTGTAATATTTTAAATGCAGTTTTCATAATAATCTTTCTACATAGGTATTCAATCATTTTATATCATAAATTAAATAGTGTGTGATATGATGGTTTGTAAACACCCATAGTAATCATAATGGCTTAAGCTATGTCTTAGATATTGCTTGTTATTTTATTTTAAACAAACAAGAGATGTGTTTGCCAGAAACACAATGCCCCCTAAAGCGCCATTTTATAATAAAATTTAAATATATAATTTGGCAGGTTTAGAAATTATCTCCCTTTTAAAGCGTATTACTTCCCTTGGATTGTATTTTTTACTCTTGACCTTGAAGGATGACCTTGACCTTTCGCCACTCAAAATGTGCAGCTTCATGAGATACACATGCATGCCCAATATCAATTTGCTATCTTCAATATTGCAAAAGTTATGGCCAATGTTAAAGTTTTCGGACGGACGCACAGACTGACAGACGGACTGACGGACAGTTCAACTGCTATATGCCACCCTACAAGGGGCATAAAAACAAGAGAGGTTCTAGTCATAAAACAGTAAAAAAAATAAATATACTTATTACTTAATAGGAGTATAAACCAATTTATTTAAGTCAGTTAATATTATGATGATATATTGATAGTTTTACAATTCAATAAATAAACTTTAAACACCGCTGCCATTTTGTAAAAGAATATAGTTCATTTAATAATTAATTGTTGCTGTTTTTTGCCGCCAGGTTGGTAGGTTTAAAAAAAATTAAACCAGATGCTTAACATAGAAGAAAATTTGTATTGATGTTTTTATTTTTGGTAAAAAATGTAGTAGAAGAACTAAAGAAGCACATTTACTGCCCTGGTGTATTAGCTAGCTTCTATATCAAATTAAAAGAATTTCTGCCTTGAGGACCTGGTTCAATTCAAATAGTGGTTTAGAATTTTCTAGCTAGATTACGCACAGGATCTATAAATCCTTTTTGAGGAAAAATTGTTTGTTTTCATTGAACCTAACAAAAAACTTCAATATCTTGGCTAATATGACTGTTAAAACTCTTATCAGTATTTCTTTTTAGATATAGTCTATTTTTATATTTGTAAACTTACCAATAGGTTTTCCATTTTCAAATCTAATAGCTTTTATAATTGTTTCTTCACCACGTTTTGAGGCATCTGCTTTAAGGTCGGCCTTTAGACAGTCCCTGACTGCTCTTGCGTTTATACTGGAATATCTGATGTAGCTGAAGATAAAAACAAACTTATCTACTGTTTCAGGAACCAGTATGAACATACAGTTTGATTAAAATGTGTATACTGTTACGCCCTGTTTTGCTACACAGAATCATGATTGTATATGTCGAGGGGTGACAGAAAACTGTTGTAACTCATATTAAACAATAGATTGCCAAGCAATATGGTCCCCTACCGGTGAAACTCCACCAGTCAGTAAAAAATTATTTATTTTTATATTTGTTGCCATAGCAACCAGAATTTTTGACGTAGGAACAAAATGAAGTGACGTGCATAATCTCCATATTGCCATCTATCCATGTTTCAAGTTTCATGAAAAAATATGAAGAACTTTTTAAAGTTATCAAAGGATCCAGAAATGTGTGACAGACTGACAAACAGACGGAGTGCAAACCATAAGTCCCCTCCAGTTTCACAATAGGGGACAATAAAGAAGAAGATACTGCAGTTTTCCGTTCAGCCATCGAATTGTATTGCTATAACATAACAGACATAAGTTCTTAACCGACTAACAATGTTCAGAATAACACCTTATTAATTAAGTGAACGAAATCTGGGTGTTATAATGTTGTAAACATACCATACAATGACTGTATATAAGCTACATTGTGTTAAAATGTCTTACAATATAGCCTTGTACTGTAAAGGGATAAAACAATTCATTGGTGAAATTATTTACCCCACCCACTTCAGAAAACATGTCGAAAACAACGTGTGAAGGTATGTCATGAATTTACGCATGCAGTTTTTAACGCAATAAACATTTATACAAATAATAATTAATGTACTTTATCCCAGCGTTTCTCCAAACTGTAAATGCAGACATTTTGGAAAGAAATTACTAAAACTTCGACCGGTTTAACAAGGTCGTTTTGGGTTACCGGTGCGTAGCTACTACCTCGTTCAAAAAGTCCTATAGCATGAAATCAAAGCACTGAAAGGATAATGTGAGTTAAGAGGAGGTGGGGTGTGTGAACAATCATCAATAAAAATGACAAAAAAATCACTTTGTAATGCTTTTCAAGTTTTCATGCGGAGATCTCATTTGGGAAATGCAGGTTTAACATAGTACTAACTATACAGTTCACATAAATAGTGAAGACTTCTATCCATTAAGTTCAAGGCTCTTTTGGAGCATGAACCAAATCTGACTTTACAAGGAGTATTGGTAAATAGTATACTTTTTTCCCCAATTTCAGCTAAATATTCCCCCCTCCAAAAAGAAAATTATTTTTATTTTTTTACTTTTATGCCTTTGTTGCCAGCTGGTATTGTGCTATTAACCTTTGATTAAATATATATTTATGTAAATTACATGAAAATATATCAATTTTCAGTGTTGAATGGTTGGTGAAAAGATATAAAATGCCCCTTTTCACGCAAAACGACGCGAAATTCCACCCTTTAAGGGCCCCAGCCCCAATCCCCTAAAGTGAAGCAAGGGCCCTGGAATTGTTGCAATAAAATTCAAGACATTTAAAATATCACATTTGTATAAAAAGTTTTTTTTTAGAAGATAGAGTTTGAATAAGCCATATACTTACTAGCATTTTGTTTTATTCAGTGGCAATCCTCGCAGATTTCAAAGTCGAGATGTTGTTCGTATGGAGCCTGGTGCAAGGTCAAGGTCACAACCTATTGATGGCCCCTTGGAAGAGATTGAAACAGAAGGTCACAGGCATCTTAAAACCTTGGTGGATAAGCAGCTGGACACTAATGTTACAGTGCAACAGTAAGTGTTTTAATGTTTTAATTCACAAAATAAGCAAAAGTACTTTTAATAAGAATAATGGAATCAAATAATTCATGTCAAGATTTCTTAAATACTGAAATTACAATAGGGTTACAGAAATTACAAGTTTTAGGAGTTTCTATTTAAGTAATAAGTATATTCCTATAATCCGAAAAGAGAAGTGTTCATGAGAATTAAGAAAAACTTTGTTTTGTCCCCAAAACTTTATTTGTAGGCAGCTTGGTCAGAAACGTGAGTTTTCCCAGGGAGTGGAGTTCACAGCTTCAACAGACAAACTAACGGGGATTCAAAGCTTGGCTGACTTTCTGGATGTCAGTGGAGTGGATGCTTATATTGAGGAAATGAAGAGCTATGGCCTAACACATGAAGAAATTCTGTACAAGTTGCAGTCTGAAGAGGTCTGTGCCGTGTTAAGGGTTGAGTGTAGAAATCTTTAATCTAATATATTGATGTTTTGCTGATTCATTTTTTAAATGCTTCTTTTAAATTTAATTATTTTACAATTATTTAGTATTTGGTGCTTATTCTGATTTGTTGTATTTGGATAGATTGTTTGTTTACTCTATTTGGATAGATTGTTTGTTCTGAGTCTGTCTGTAAATAAGAACATAAAAAAAACAAGAGCTGTGTTTGTGAAACACAATGCCCCCAGTGACCTTGACCTTTGACCTAGTGACCTCAAACCATGTTTGATTGTAGATCTCAATGACATGCATGCACATGTGAAGTTTAAAGAACATAGATCCAAGAGTTTTCATTTTATAAGCAAGGTTAAAGTTTTGGGACAGACACATGCATACAATGACTGACAGAGAGGCCAAAAACAATAAACCCCCTGATCATTCAATCTGGGGGCATAAACAAAGATACAATCTTTTTGCTGAAGTCAAATAATGGAAAATATCAATAAAGTAGGTGGAGTTTGTGCAGAAATGACGGTCTATCTCTCAGATTTGAATTATAACATGTGTAAACGTTTAAGAGTTCATAATGTCAACATTTATGAAAAATCATGGAGTATTTTCAGACAAACAAGAAAAGTCGTCTCAGTAATCCAGACTACCACGAGGCCAGAAGGAAAGAGATTGATGATAAAATTGCGAGAAAGAAAGAAGCATTGCAACAACCAGACCAATTCTCCAATACAAAATCTATTTCAAGGTCTGGCATATATTGCAATAAATATTGAGAATTTTAAGGAATGTTTTCACAGTTTTGGAATGGTCAAATTTGTTGTTCTAAGAATAGACATTTTAAACAAGACATAATTGTTTAAATATTAATCTTTTATTTTTCGGATCAAATATTGCTACTGGCACAATTTTCAGGAATAGTAAAAATTAAGGTATTGATGCTTCTGTTTTGAATTTTGTAAAAGTATCCAAAAAATATATTGACATTTATTTTGTTTGTTATGGTTATTTTGCAGACATGAAATGGACTTGGAAAAGGCTATATCTGCAGGGAATACACAAAATAGTTTTCTTCACAAAACTCTTGTTATCCAAAAAAGTAAAACTAGTGAAAAACCCAATGACCCAATGAATGCTCTCCAAGACATTTTAGAAACACTTACTTCAAAGTCAAATGGCATTTCAAGTTGTTCGCGCTCAAGGCGTAATAAGGCAGAAAAACATGCATACAAAGCAGATTGCACTCTGGAATGCTGTATGCCAGTACATGACCCAGTTTGTGAGGAGTGTGATAGCCGAAGTGGCTCCTCAGCAAGCCGTTCAACTTGTAATCACCAATTACCTGTGGCAACATGTATGGAAAAACCTGACAATTATGTGCCATTTTCTAAAGCAGAATCTATTGTACAAAACAATGTGGAGGCAAAAGTTCCTGTTAAGTCCTCAGACTATGTTGTGAGAAGCTCATATGCTAACGATTCTAAGGTTTCCATAGGTTCAACTGATTTAAGTGCTATAAGAGAAATAATGCAAGTTGAAGCTATTCCTGAAAGTGTGGTGAGGAAATACAAGCTCACTCCTGCTGAAGTGAAGGAAATACCAACGTTTACCAACTACACCCCTGGAGAACCAAACAATGTAGGTTTTGCAAAATGCTAAAGGAGTTTCAATATTCATAGTTCTTCATTTAATCACACATTCTTAAGTGTCTTTGTACATTTTTTTTCAGCTTATCATTGCCTATGGCTATCATTGAGAGTTTTAAGTAAAACTATTGTTTCTCCTTAATATTTCTATATCAGATGCAATTATAGATTCATGATCAACTAGCGCCATCTCTGCCAAATCTGAAGCATCTATTATGATCTTGTCTTATTTAAAAAACTTTCTTGTATAATATCAGGTTTTGTCCTGTCAAATATTGATAAGGACTATAAATAATATTTATCAAGTAATGTTACAAGTAATAACACATATTGGTGTATATTATGTAAGTTACTGTCTTTTAAAATATCAGGAAACATCCTTTCTAATATCAGATTCTATCCTGTCTAATATCAGTTACTGCCCAGTCTAATTTAAGGAACTGTCCTATATGATTGAAGACATAGTCCTGTCTAATATTAGGAATGTCCTATCTTATATCACTTATTGCCATGTCTTTTATCATGTAATATCCTATCTTATACTTGAAACCTATTTGTTTTAGCACAATTGCATTTAAAGTACTTATTACTTATTTAAATTGCTCTTGAGTTCGTTTCCTGGGAAGCAGAACAGTACTTTGTGTCTATTGGGGAGATCTAAAGAACCCTCCCACAGTGGGGATCAAACTCTTGACCTCCCAGTTGCTAGGCGTACACCATATCCACAACGCCACGGCAACCTTGTCCTATCTCATATCAGTTATTGCCCTAATATCAGCTATTTTCATTTCTATCATTAGGGACTGTCCTGTCTAATATCAGCTACTGTCATGTCTTATATCATGTACTTTTGTAGCCAATGTCTTGTACTGTCCTATCTTGTATCAGGCATTGTATTGTCTTTCATCAGATACAGTCTTGTCTATGATTATCAGGTCTGGTCATGTCTAGTAAAGAACTGTCTTATCATAACCCTTTCAGTGCGGGAACCGAATTTTAAAGGCCTTTGCAAACAGTTTGGATCCAGATGAGACGCCACAGAACGTGGCGTCTCATCAGGATCCAAACTGTTTGCTATTCTGATAGTATTCTTTGAAAAAAAAATCGAAGAAAATGCTAATTTTAGAACTTCAGCAGACGACAATTTAGCAGACGACAAATTTCCCAGCATGCAAAGGGTTAAAAAGGTACTGTCCTATCTAATAGTAAGTCTCTACCTAATATCAGCTACTGTCCTTTCTAATATGAGGAACTGTCCTTATATCAGCTTCTGTTCTAGATCCCATCATCACATCAGCAATAATTAATTAACACCCTGTTGTGTATTGAAAGCAGCGAACAAATGCAGTGCATTTATGTCAGTTGTTTCATTTGTTGTTAAGCCATTTTGTTTTGTTTATTTTTAAAAACAAATGAAAACTGACAACATGCAAGAATACTGGGATACATTGAATACAATTTGAGTGTTGAATGCAGATATGCCATTATGCTCAGCATGCAAACCTTTACCACTCGCCAAGGCTAATGGTTTAGGTTTCCTAAGCCCTATATATTAGAAACTGTCCTGTCTAATATCAGGTGCTGTTTGTGAAGAATCTTTCCTCAAAGGTTACAGAGGAGGATCTGGCCTCCCTCTTTATTGGCTTCCAGTCTCATACCAAGATCATCTTCAAGCTGCTCAATGGCAAAATGAAAGGACAGGCCTTTGTGACCTTTCCAGGTAGTCTGCGTTTGTTAGAGATTTCTTTGAAAACAACCATTAGTGATATCTGCAAACATCTCAATTTATTTTAACATAATTTCACTTCAGTGAAAACAATGGTAGGTTACTTTTGTAAATTAATTTAGAAATTCAGGAACATTATAATGGCCTCTACTTGAAAGAAAGCTGAAAATTGATAACCCAAATACTAGTATTAGTTTTATAATAATAATTATACACTGATATTAATGGTATTTTGATTTCAATTCAGAAACAATGTCAGTATATGATTGATGCCAGCCCTAAGCATTTTTTAGTTATCATCCGGAAACCTTTTACTGCTTCAGGTCACTGTGACCTTTAAATTTGACCTAGAGTCCTGAAAATCAATAGGGGTCATCTGTCGGTCATGACCAATGTCTCCATGAACTTTCCTGATCCTAACCCTTAGCATTCGTGAGTTATAATCTGTAAACCATTTGACTGTGTTAAGTCACTGTTACCTTGACCTTTGACTTAGTGACCTGAAAATCAATAGGGGTCATTTGCGAGTCATGATCAATGTACCTATGAACTTTTCTGATCCCAGGTCTAAGCGTTCTTGAGTTATCATCTGGAAACCATTTGGTGGACAGACCGACCAACATGTGCAAAACAATATACAGGTACCCCCTCTTCTTCGAAGGGGTGCATAATAAGCTTGAATAAACATGAGCCACACTCCGGGAAAACAGGGGACCAGGCTTATCTGGAAGGACACTTTCCGTTTGTATGTTTCTTTCGTTTAAAAGAAGTCTCTTAGCAGAATCCAGTTCAGGTGGAAAGTGTCATCCCTGATTAGCCTGTGCAGACTGCACTTTAAGCACATGCCTTAACCCCCATTTTGCCACAGTGAGGCTCATATGAACATGATCTGTTCCAGATACAGAGACCGCTAGCCAGGCTCTAGACCTGGTCCATGGCTACCCCTTGAAGGACCGACCTGTCGTGGTGCAGTTTGGAAAGAAGAAATCTGGGTGAATCTGAAGGAACTTTACTCCATTATTGAATTGTTTCCTGTAATAATGGACCATTCTATTGTGTGTGGGTTTTTCTCCAAATAAAACTAGAGTTATCATTGAAGGCGAATAATCACCCATTTTATCATCTTACACTGATGTTAATCATGCTGAGGATTTATGTCAATAATGATGTATTTTCAACTTTGATGTCAAAACATGACTTTGACTTAAAGGAAAGAAATGTTTTTTTGTTGTTTTTTTGACACATGGTCCTATTAGAAATCCTTCATAACATTTAGAAATGAAACAAAATTACAAAAAACAATCTTATCCAAGATTGCAGTTAGTCAGCCATTTTGAATTTTATCAAAGTCACACACTTTTGTTGATCATGAACGTGAAAATTATTAGAATTAAAAAAAAACCCTGCTAATTAATGCAGAATAAGTTAGGTTGATCACATTGACATGTCAGCTAGATAAAATCAAAGAGGGGCACAAGGTGGCTAGTTTTAATTATTTCACAGAAATGTCAATATGAGCAATTCAATATGTTCATCAACCAAAACTAGTCTTATGGAAATTTGCTGCTCCATCAATGAATATCAGTCCAACCTGACTAAGTCAACTGACAAAGAACAACGTTCACCTGCCAATAGCGGTCAATCTGGATTTCCCCTTAAAGAAAAACCGTCTATATTACACCTGAGAATAACAGTCACCTGTCCATAACTGCCAACGGCGCAAATATTTCACTCCCAAAGCCATTTCTCACCTATATAAAGTGGTCACTAGTCGGTCATTTTGAGGTACTATAAGTAAACACTCAAATCTGTGTTAATGTGTTATCTCTTACACAGCAGCAGTCATAACAAAATAGCATGTGGGGGAAACACAATCTGTATCGCTGATAAGGTGTCAACAAAAACAATTAGTTTGCGAGTGTTGTTATTTGCAGGCAAAAAAGGATTTGTCAATTGTGGCAAAACTGTCACCAAATTGCTTTTGTAACCAACTTTTGGCATTTATGCAAGTGGATTTTTTTCATGTAAAACACCAGTTCAATTTTCAAGAGAGGAGCTAATACCACATTTTATCAGCAAGTCTTGAAACTCGAGATGCTTTTGTGGTTGTTTGAATGAAAAAGCTATCTGTGTTATGTTTGCATTTAAATAATTTTGTGCAAGCTTTTGGTGTATGTTTCTTCAAATAAGAACAATACTGCTACGAACTACATTCTGTTCAAAACAGGTATGCGCTATTAATTATTTTCTGGATGTGATGTAAATTACACATGACGACCATTATTTTTTATAATATTGTCCATTTAATGTTATACAAAGCGTCAGATTTACTGAATGAACCAGATGCATGAGTGAACAATATTATAGTTGATAAACTTTTAAAAATAGGTATGAATTTAAATCAATGTATCTTATATCAATAAGTATGTTTTTAAAGATAGTTAATGTTATTACACTAAATTATCGGCAATGAGCCTTTGTTTACATTACACTGTGTGCAAACAACTGGTTTGGGTAACAACATAGCGATACTACCATCTGACCATCTAAAAAAGTGGTCACCTTAGAACAAGAGTCACCTGTCTACAACAGTCACTTTAGCCCTTTCCCTTGACTTACTCTTTTTAGCTCACCTGAGCACAACCTGCTCATGGTGAGCTTTTGTGATCGCCTTTTTGTTCGTCGTCCATTGTGCGGCGTCAACATTTGCCTTGTTAACTCTCTAGAGGACACATTTATTGTCCATTCTTCATTAAATTTGGTCAGAAGATTGGTCTCAATGATATCTTGGATGTGATCGAAAATATTTACGTTTGCTTGAAAAAATGGCTGCCAAGGGGCGGGGCATTTTTCCTTATATGGCTATAGTAAAATCTTGTTAACACTCTAGAGGCCACATTTATTGTCTGATCTTCATGAAACTTGGTCAGAAGATTAAACCCAATACATGAAATACCTTAGATGAGTTTGAAAATGATGCTGGTTGGTTGAAAAACATGGCGGCCAGGGGGCGGGGCATTTTTCCTTATATGGCTATAGTAAAACCTTGTTAACACTCTAAGGGCCACATTTATTTTCCGATCTTCATGAAACTTGCTCAGAAGATTTTTCCCAATGATATCATGGATTAGTTCACAAATGGTAACCTTTGCTTGAAAAACATGGCTGCCAAATTTGGTCATCAGATTTGTCTTATTGATATTTTGGATGAGTTCGAAAATGGTTACTTTGATTGAAAAATATGGCTGCCAAGGGGCCGGGCATTTTTAGCTCACCTGTCACGAAGTGACATGGTGAGCTTATGTGACAGTGTGATGTCCGGCATCTGTATGTGTGTGCGTGCGTGTGTCCGTCAACAATTTCTTTGTGTAGACAGTAGAGGTCACAATTTTCATCCAATCTTTATGACATTTGGTAAGAATGTTTATCTTGATAAAATCTGGGTTGGGATTGTATTTGTGTCATCTGGGGTCAAAAACTAGGTCACTAGGTCAAAAACTAGGTCACATAATAGGTCAAATAACAGAAAAACCTTGTGTAGACAATAGAAGTCGCAGTTTTCATCCAATCTTTATGAAATTTGGTCAGAATGTTTATCTTGATGAAATCTGGGTTGGGATTGTATTTGGATAATCTGGGGTCAAAAACTAGGTCACTAGGTCAAATAATAGAAAAACCTTGTGTAGACAGTAGAGGTCACAGTTTTCATCCAATCTTTATGAAATTTGGTCAGAATGTTTATCTTGATGAAATCTGGGTTGGGATTGTATTTGGGTCATCTGGGGTCAAAAATTAGGTCAAAAACTAGGTCAAATAGTAGAAACACCTTGTGTAGACAGTAGAGGTCACAGTTTTCATCCAATGTTAATGAAATTTGGTCAGAATGTTTATCTTGATAAAATCTGGGTTGGGATTGTATTTGGGTCATCTGGGGTAAAAAAAACTAGGTCACTAGGTCAAAAACTAGGTCAAATAATAGAAAAAACCTTGTGTAGACAAAAGAGTTCGCAGTTTTCATCCAATCTTTATGAAATTTGGTCAGAATGTTTATCTTGATGAAATCTGGGTTGGGAGTGTATTTGGGTCATCTGAGGTCAAAAACTAGGTCACTAGGTCAAAAAATAGAAAAACCATCAACAATTTGTTTGTGTAGACAGTAGAGGTCACAGTTTTCATCCAATCTTTATGAAATTTTGTCAGAATGTTTATCTTGATGAAATCTGGGTTGGGATTGTATTTGGGTCATCTGGGGTCAAAAACTAGGTCAGAAGGTCAAAATCTAGGTCACTAGGTCAAATAATAGAAAAACCTTGTATAGACAATAGAGGTCACAGTTTTCATCCAATCTTTAGGAAATTTGGTCAGAATGTTTATCTTGATGAAATCTGGGTTTGGAATGTATTTGGGTCATCTGGGGTCAAAAACTAGGTCACGAGGTCAAATAATAGAAAAACTTTGTGTAGACTATAGGTCACAGTTTTCATCCCATCTTTATAAAATTTAATCAAAATGTTTATCTTGATGAAATCTGGGTTTGGATTGTATTTGGGTCACCAGGGGTCAAAAACTAGGTCACTAGGTCAAATAATAGAAAAACCTTGTGTAGACAATAGAGGTCACAGTTTTCATCTTATCTTTATGAAATTTGGTCAGAATGTTTATCTTGATAAAATCTGGGTTGGGATTGTATTTGGTTAGTCAGGTGAGCGATTCAGGGCTATCATGGCCCCCTTGTTCCTTATATGGCTATATATGGCTATAGTAAAATCTTGTTAACACTCTAGAGGCCACATTTATAGTCCGATCTTCATGAAACTCGTTCAGAAGATTCATCCCAATAATATCTAGGACGAGTTCAAAAATGATGCCGGTTGGTTGAAAAACATGGCCACCCCGGGGGGGGGGGGGCATTTTTCCTTATATGGCTATAGTAAAACCTTGTTAACACTCTAGAGGTCACATTCATTTTCTGATCTTCATGAAACTTGGTCAGAAGATTTGTCCCAGTGATATCTGGGATGAGTTCCAAAATGGTTTTGGTTGCTCTAAAAACATGGCCACCAGGGGGCGGGGCATTTTTCCTTATATGGCTATATATGGCTATAATAAAACCTTGTTTACACTCTAGAGGCCACATTTATTGTCCAGTCTTCATGAAATTTGGTTAGAAGATTGGTCTCAATGATATCTTGGATTAGTTTGAAAATTATTTTGTTTGCTTGAAAAACATAGCTTCCAAGGGGCGGGGCAATTTTCCTTATGTGACTATAGTAAAATTATATTAACACTAATGGCCACATTTACTGTTTGATCTTCATGAAACTTGGTCAGAAGAATCATCCCGATAATATCTTTGACAAGTTCAAAAATGATGCCGGTTGGTTGAAAAACATGGCTGCCAGGGGGCCGGGCATTTTTCCTTATTTGGCTATAGTAAAATCTTGTTGACACTCTAGAGGCCACATTTATTGTCCCATCTTCATGAAACTCAGTAAGAAGATTCACCCCAATAATATCTTGGACATATTCAAAAATGATGCCGGTTGGTTGATAAATATTGCCTCCTGGGGGTGGGGCATTTTTCCTTATATGAATATAGTAAAACCTTGTTAACACTCTAGAGGCCACATTTATTTTCCAATCTTCATGAAACTTGGTCAGAAGATTTGCCCCAATGAAATCTTGGATGAGTATGAAAATGGTTTAGGTTGCTTTCAAAACATGGCCACTAGGGGACGGGGCATTTTTCCTAATATGACTATATATTGCTTTAGTGAAACCTTATTAACACTTTAGAGGCCACATTTATTGTCTGATCACCATGAAACTTGGTCATAAGATTGGCATTTTTCCTTAAATGGCTATAGTAAAACCTTGTTAACACTAGAAGCCATATTTATTGTCCAATCATCATGAAACTTTGTCAGAAGATTTCTCCCAATGATATCTTCTACAAGTTCGAAAATGGTTCCAGTTGCTTGAAAAACGTCGTCACCAGGGGCGGAGCATTTTTCCTTATATGGCTTTAGGGAATCTTCATGAAACTTTGTAAGAATATTTGTTTAAATGATATCTTGGATGTGTATGAAAATGGTTCTGGTCTGTTAAAAAACAGGGCGGCCAGGATGTTCACTAGTCATGAAAGTTTGTAAGAACATTTTGTTCTAATGACATCTTGGGCTGCACAGAACAGGTCAGTTCCTTTGAATCTCAGGTGAGCGACTTTGGGCCTTTCAGGCCCTCTGGTTTCAGGTTGGAATGTTTATCCAAAATAATCGCCAGTCAGCTCAATTCAATATTGCTACTGGAATTCCATTTTGGATCCTGTTGAAGAACATGTGTTTAACATGATAATGAAATATGTTTACCAACTCATCAAGTGGAGTCAATGTATTGAAACATGAAGTTTAACAAGGGACAAAATTGTCACAAAACCAGGTTTTCATTGTGAAAAAAAAATCTGATAAAGGGAGAAAACTCAAACTGAACTTTTGAAATGAACAAACAAAATTAACCCCCTTTGTAAGTTTGTTTAAAAAAAAAAATCTATTTTTAGTCGTGGCGACCTTGACATTGGAGATATTGACGTGATTCTTTCGTGCGACACACCGTCCCATGATGGTGAACAAATGTGCCAAATGATTTTAAAATCTCACAATGAATGACATAGTTATGACCAGGACAAGCTCATTTATGGCCATTTTTGACCTTTGAACTCAAAGTGTGACCTTGACCTTGGAGATATCGACTTAATTATTTCGCGCTACACACCGTCCAATGATGGTGAACAAATGTGCCAAATGATTTTAAAATCTGACAATGAACGACATAGTTATGGCCCGGACAAGCTTGTTCCGCCCGCCCGCCAGCCAGCCAGCCCGCCCGCATCGCCAATCTAATAACCAGTTTTTTCCTTCGGAAAACCTGGTTAATAATTTAAAGATGAATGTTTGTTTGCCATCTTGAATCTGATAAAGGTTATAGAAAAATTTAGCCCACTACTGCCCCTTTTGAATATGAAGCATGTTTAGTTTCATGTTAACTGAACTAACATTGAAAGTAGTTCAAAGGAGAAACCTTTATACAAGATGGAAATCAGTCAGAATTAAGTTATCAATTGAGTCTAAGAAAATTTGACAAACAAGGTAATGCGTTTGCACATCTGCAATACAGATACTAATTTGTTAAATGTATTTATTACACAAATTCAAGTTCATTTTTGCTTATGGACAATCAACATATAATGTATATGCTGCCATTCGTGAATTTTCATGAATATATATATACAATTTAAACAAACATTAAAAATTGTAATTATATTAACACTCATTAATCAGAATCACCACTACTGCTGCTGCTGCTGCTGCTTTTGTTGTCTTTATTTATGCTTTTAGAAATGTTTTGAGTCCAGTCGTGCGGCTTCCACATTTCTGCAAATGCCATGACTTTCCTGCGTTGATCGTCAAAGTTCTCTCTAGGTGGCTTCTTCCACAGGCGATGATCTGCATCTATCATGCCCCCTAATATCTCCTGTAAGAAATATGTAACAAAAACATTGAGAAGCTTCCTTAGTAAGGGTTAGTCCCTGAATGTAAATAATCCTTAAATGATGTATATGGAAGCCTTGTTATATCAGAAAAGATCCAAGCCTTGCTCTGGGAAAACAGGGCTTAATGCATATATATCCCTGTAATTTCTGAATCTTTTGGAAGGATAACCCACAAACATGCAGCAATTAATATTAAAGACTTTAAGTTGAAACTAACCTGTGAAACACAAACTTATATATGAGTGCATCAGAGAAACAATATTTTAATGCACAGGACAAACTTTATTATGATACTTAGGGCATTTAAAAAAAGATTTATTCTTCATTCATTTAAAAAAGGAAACACTTAATTACAAATGCACAGGACAAACTATATTAAGAATGCATATAGGGCTACTTTTATTGTTAATGCATAAAACAAACTTAAATATAAATGAATAGGACAATCTTTTATAATGAATACTATTCAAAGTAGTACACAAGTGCTCATCACAGTGGACATCAACCTCACCTTTCCAAAGTAGTGTGGAAACTTCTGCTCGTCCTCTATCACGTGGGCAAAGCCCCCCTCATTACCAAAATCCACAGCAAAGTAAGGGAATCCTCTGGGCACCTTAAGGAAACAAGTTTCAGGTTTTTGATAAAAAGCATAATAGTGAAAATACGCTTGAATGGGTAAGCTTTTTAAACAGAGCAAGACAATATTTATTTAGTTTGAAGTCATCCTTAGAATTTAACCTTTAATTGAATATTTAGGTTAAATGGTCATAATGACAGAAAGTATTGATCAAATAATAAGTGTATCTGCCTCACCTAAAAATAAAAACTGAACAATGTTTTTGCTCTGTGTTTCTGCAGCCACATTTTCATATTTGCTGTCAAATGCTTTTTGTTATGAAATTCATTGATATGGATTTTTCTAATCAGTAAAATAGTTTTCTTTCCAGTGATTTCAATGGGTCTATATCCTAGTCAACTGTATTGTGGTTATCGAACTACACCATGTAGATATTTTGAAAATGCATTTTATCTAACTTGTTGCTTTAGATTAAGTATCATGTATTTATAGACTGTTCAAAACACAGAACAGCTACAAACTTACGGAATGTCTGATGTCCTTCCTGCTCATGTCAATTACTTTCTTGTTCTGGGACCACTCACTCTCACTTTCTTGAATTGCTTTCTGAAATCAGGCCATTCTGTACAATAGATTATTTAAAATATGGAATTTATCATAAAGACGTTTTTTTTGTTAGGTGTAAAAATTAAATGTAGACCTGATTGTTAAAGATGAATACCTAGAAGTATTGCATCAACACAGCATGTGAATCAGAACTTAACTATATTAAAAACCTAGACATATGTGAGAGAGATGAATCCAACAATCTTAGAGAGCCCAACTTTCACAATGACTTAATGAAATGCTTAGGACATAGTCATGATAGTTTGTTGAAAAGAATCTAAAATATTTTGAGTGCACTTCTGTTTATTTCTTTTTCAAAATAACAAAACTTACAAAAATTACCAATAAAAATGCCTGCAATAATTGGTTGTTTCAAACAATCCATGTACTGAAATTGTAGTGGTATAATGAATGTGTGTAGTGCCATACAAACATGGGTCTTATGCCCCATGTGGCCAGGGCAGCTCCAGACCACCCTGCAATTTGTGAACTCTTGTCAGGAGCTACCCTGTTTGTCATTGAGACCACAAAACCTTGAAAGACATTTTAATGGACAAAGTAACTCCTCCACAGACTGTGCTTATGCGCAGGCTGCTTTCGTGCTACCTTGGCCGCATAAGGCCCATTTTCGCATGATGCAGTTTATATGTTGTCCCCATAGCCATTGGGATGTCCTCTGTTTCAATCCACACAATGGAAGCTCTCTTTAGGTCTTTTCCAACACACAACCAGCAGTGGTTGTACCCAATTAAAAGACATGAGAATGTTTTTTTTCAATAAGTCAGAGGCTTTGGATGCAATGGAACTAAAATAAACAGGTTTAAGTCAACATACCTTGAAGTATATTGGAGCCATATCTCCCACCTCCTTCTCCAATGGGACACACTCCAGACACATATGTGGGAAGTGCTTCAGCCTCATGCACGTCTCCATGAACACGACGTCCTCCCCTCGCTCCTCAAACATCTTGGTCAAAGTCTTACGGAACACCTTCATTGTATTGACGTAACAAGACATTTTAAAGACTTTTCTTACCAGATTCAAGTTTTAAAGGCTTCATTTCAACCCTTAGCCAGATACCTACAGAATAGTGCATATGCATTAAGTGTTGTCCCAGGAAATAGTGCATATGCATTAAGTGTTGTCCCAGGAAATAGTGCATATGCATTAAGTGTTGTCCCAGGAAATAGTGCATATGCATTAAGTATTGTCCCAGATTAGCCTGTGCAGTCTGATCAGGTACGAAACTTTTAACAGATTTTTGTTTAGAAGAGACTTGAAACGAAGAACTTCATTTAAGGGGAAAGATTCGTCCCGGATTAGCCTAAGCAGACTGCACAGGCTAATCTGATAGGAAACTTTATGCACATGCATTAAGCTCAGTTGTCAATGAACGAGGCTTGTTGTGTTACCTGCATCTCGCTCCACACATCTTCATCCAGGGCAGTGCTAGAGGCCACATGCTGCATGGGCACCAGGAGACAGTGACCCTCCGTCAGTGAGCGATGGTTGGGGAGACTCAGGTACACCTGGGAGTAGGCAAGGGTACCAAAATAGTAGAGTCAAGGGAACCACTTATTGCACATCATTGCTGATGTTCACAGCTATTGACTGAGAGTAATTATTTTCATATATGCTTGAATTATTATCATGTAATCCTTTGAACCATTAATAGTACATGCTCATCAAAGATTATTTAAGTCTCTTCATATGTGTCGTGTTCTGAGAAAACTGGGCTTAATTCATGTGCGTGAAGTGTCGTCCCAGATTAGCCTGTGCAGTCCGCACAGTCTAATCAGGGACGACACTTTCCGCCTAAACTTGATTTTCGGTAAGGAGGGACTTCCTTGAAACTAAAAATAACATTAAAGCGGAAAGTGGGACAACACTTTACACACATGAATTAAGCCCAGTTTTCTAAGAACAAGACACATATATTCTTGAGTTATTCTTATCCTGTAATCATAAGAAACATTATTATTACAAGCTGATTAGTGATGATGTAATTATCTAATCATTAAGTCACTTAAACAATGCATGAGATACTATTTTCCTATTAACTATGTGT
Source organism: Dreissena polymorpha (assembly GCF_020536995.1). NCBI lineage: Eukaryota > Metazoa > Mollusca > Bivalvia > Myida > Dreissenidae > Dreissena > Dreissena polymorpha. The sequence continues at coordinate 11,032,163 of NC_068358.1, forward strand.
CAGAGAGGACAAATGACCATTTTTATATTATCATATGCTGATCCTTATTGATGTAATTTTCTTCTAAGTGTATGAACATAAAAATACCTCAATAATAATTAACCTTTAAAAATATGCATATGCTCCAATTGGGTATATGCACCTTCCCTTGCTGATGGTTACAAGGAATTGATGGTTCACAACACCATTCCAACAAAAAACACAATATTTATTTTGCAAAATGATTTTGTAATTATGCCTGTGGAAAAATTCTATCCAAAAAGTATTGTACGGCTAGTTTGTTTAACACATTTTAAAGGTAATTTTGTACCGGATATTCTCACCTTTGAGCCAATGGCAATTATCAAATGTTTGGCAACATTGTTGAAACAGAAATTGCACTTATCCAGAGCAGAAGACATCTTTCTGTGCTCTGAAAATTGGATCAAGAGACAAAGCTGAAATGTCAATTAACATTTGCAAAACCAAAATGGACTTATAATTTTACATAAATATTTTGAAAGGACAATAATTTGTTCCATCTGTGAAACAATTCTTTAAACTATACACTGTAAACGAGGATAATGGTGTCCAAGCCACAGGACCTCCTTAAAAACAGATCTGCGTTATAAGGTCTGAGCTAATTGATTGCAGGGGCTTATACAAACAGGTATGTTAAAGGGGCCTGTGTATTGCCATGCCGTGTTGTCATTCGCCAATACATGCATATAAAGTAATAACCGTATGCATACCACTTTTCTAATGTGCATATATATATCCGATATTCAAATATAATTATATGACTTTAAACAATAATCCTGACCATTTATGACGATTAATGTGTTTAAGAATTTCATAAACGCAAATATATGCATGCGCCATTTATCAAGTGTAAAGTTTACAGTGAAAATGTACAAGGTACAAATGTTTTTTGAGGGATTAAAATTCTAAACAATAAAATTTTTATGTTGTTACTACCAGGTCAAATTCAAATCATCAACCTTTATTGAACAAACTAGTTGTTCAAGTATTTTTTATATTTGAGCCATGCTCTGTGAAAAGGGGGATTAATGCATGTGCGTAAAGTGTCATTTCTGATTAGCCTGTGCAGTCAGCACAGGCTAATCAGGGGCGGCATATTCCGCCTAAGCTTAATTTTTGTTAAGAAGAGACTTTCATGTAAAGAAAAAAATCTACAAGCGGAAAGTGTTGTCCCTTATTAGCCTGTGCAGACTGCACAGGCTAATCTGGGACGACACTTTACCCACATGCATTTAACCCCCTTATCACAGAGCACGGCACAAATAGAATTGCACCAAGAACACTGATTCCCACAGGACACATGCTTTGACACAGACAATTCCACTATATAGTCTACATATCCCATAAAGCTATATTTATGTCAATACTAATGGCAGCCATATTTCCTTTATTTATGATCATCTACAAATTGAGGTTATTTAACGGTATAAGCGCTAATCACCAAGCAGATAGCAGATTAAGTTGCAAAGACAACATTTTGGGACTATATATTCTGTAGTGGAAAAAAGATAAAGGGCCATAATTCTGCCAAATCACAATTCTTAAAATTCATTTACACATTAAGATTGTTAAGTCATGAAAGTTGAAGTGAGGTCAAGCAATGGGGAATTAAAAACATAAGCTTTGGGACACATGATATATATGGATAAACAGACAGGTGTGATGTCTAATGCCTCCGACTCTGTGGGGCATACTAATTGGATGGAGCGTACAAGTCCAGCGGAACTGAGCAGTTGACCAAAAAGGCAATACATATAGCAGATTACCAAATATGGCTGCAGCCCTGTCCCGCTGTTCATTGACGGACTCTGACTGCTTCTGACTGGCCTTGGACAGGAACACATCGTCCACTTGGAAATCATCATCTGTCCTATCACGGGACTGAAAAACGGACCAGGTATAAACAATAAATAGTCATTTTTAAGCAACTTTGCAATGTAAGATACATTATCGGATTCACATAGACTAAATTTAACAATTGTAAAAAATAAATATACAAAATATTAAAAAATAGAGATGTCATTGCAAAGTTGAAACAGGAAAGAATGATACTAAAGATGTCTTTATTAAAGACATTTTCTTGTCCTTTCTGTATTAGAAGCATAAAGTGCATAATGGTACTCACTTTCTGAAAATATTAAACAATATAAATACTAATCATAATTTAATATTATGAAAACAAATGGCATATTGGTTTAAAAAAAACAAGAATATCAGTAAAACTGATGGATGCTCCCCGATGATGCGCTTTGTCAATACATATGTTAATAAGCACCTCAAAAAATCTATTATCAGCCTCTGTGACCTTGACTCCAGGTAGAGGTTTATGCAAGGTACGTACATGCCAAATATGTAAAAGATGGGTAAAGTATTGAAGGTGCTATGAGAAACAGTAACAAAAAATTGATGGAAAAAGTATATTATTAGCCTCGGTGACCTTGACCCCAGTGACCTCAAACCTCATCAAAAGGTAGAGGTCAAGGTACCTACATGCCAAATATGAAAGAGATCGGTAAAGTATTGAAGGTGCTATGAGAAACAGTAACAAAAGTGTGATGAAAAAAGTATATTATTAGCCTCGTGACCTTGACCCCAGTGACCTCAAACCTCATCAAAAGGTAGAGGTCCATGCAAGGTACGTACATGCCAAATATGAAAGAGATCGGTAAAGTATTGAAGGTGCTATGAGAAACGGTAACAAAAGTGTGAAAGAAAAAGTATACTATTAGCCTCGGTGACCTTGACCCCAGTGACCTCAAACCTCATCAAAAGGTAGAGGTCCATGCAAAGTACCTACATGCCAAATATGAAAGAGATCGGTAAAGTATTGAAGGTGCTATAAGAAACGGTAACAAAGTGTGACGGAAGGATGTAAGGAAGTAAGGAACTACAAACTGGCAACTATATGCTCCCCAAAATATTTCGGGGAGCATAATAAACTTACCCTGCCAGCCAGGCGAGCAAACATCTGGTTTTGGTCTTCAGCAGTCCCCAGCTTCTCCCTCTCCACCTGGAAACAACCACGATATAGCAGAGAACCATTACAAATGCAAGAAACCAGCTAGTTTAAACATGCATGTATGATATCTCTACCAGCAAACAACCACTATGAAGTAGGGAACCAGTGAATACATGTGTGAAGACAATACATGTTGTATATCCATTCAGAGACAGCCTCAACTCAAAGATCAGGAGGTCCCGAGTTTGATTCCCAATCTGGGACTTTCCTCAAAATATCTTATGAAGCCAAGTACAGGTTCTACCCAATAAACTTACTCAGTAATGTCTTAATAAGCTTGAGGCTTTCAATGTAGTCACACTAAAATAAACATGTTTAATTAAATTCCCATGCATGTGTGCAGTCAATATATTATACTGAACTATATAATAACAAGCAACAACATGTAAAAACATGCCAGCACCTTCCTCGAGCCTGGCTTGAGGAAATGTCATGCTTGTTGTAAACAGCAAGACGTGTGTCCATAATACATAGTAACCCACACATTTAACCCCAATTATGACATAATAAATCTGTTTATGGCCCAAGTTGACTTTTGACCTCTTAGTACCTTGACCTAGGAGGTAATGAGAAGTGTGATACATGCATCACTCAGTCTCCTCTTGTTGTTCATTTGTGGTGAGTCATTTAAAAGCTACATGATGAATGACAAACTACACCCAGACAAGCTCTTTTATGACCAACTTTGACTTTTTCACCATTTCGCGAATGGAGCCAGGGCCCTTTGGATTGAGATTAATCAAATTGTTTCGACAAACAATAACAAATTGGTGTTTGTTATTTTTGCTTACAAATACTTTAAATATAGAAAAAAATGTGCTTTCAATATTATATTTTCTGAGGTTCAAATTGTAAAGTCAACTTTACCAACTGAGCTTCCAGTAGTCCATTTCAATCAGCTGTTGTGAGTTACCACAACATTCAATCCAAAACAATCCGTGCAATTGACCCGGCATGACCCATATTCAAACTTGACCTAGACATCATCTAGGTACAACTTCTGACCAATTTTGGTGAAGATTGGATGAAAACTACTTGAATAAGAGAGCGGACAACATTGTGATGTTTAAAACACACTAAGTGACCCCGTGACCTTGTTTTTTGACCCGGCATGAACCATATTCAAACTTGCCCTAGACATTATCAAGATACAACTTCTGACCAATTTTGGTGAAGATTGGATAAAAACTACTTGAATTAGAGAGCGGACATCATGCTGAATGTTTAAAACACACTAAGTGACCCGGTGACCTAGTTTTTGACCTGGCATGGTCCATGTTCGAACTTGACCTACACATCATCTAGTTACAACTTCTGACCAAGTGTGGTGAAGATCGGATTTAAACTACTTGAAATAGAGAGCGGACACCATGCTCAATGTGTAAAACGTACTAAGTGACCCTGTGACCTAGTTTTTGGTCTGGCATGGCCCATGTTCGAACTTGGCCTTCAGATCATCTAGATAAAACTTCTGAACAAGTTTGGTGAAGATCGGATGAAAACTACTTGAATAAGAGAGAGGACACCATGCTGAATGTTAAAAAATGCACTAAGTGACCCTGTGACCTAGTTTTTAACCCGGCAAGGCCCATGTTCGAACTTGGCCTTAAGATCATGTAGATACAACTTCTGACCAAGTTTGGTGAATTAGAGAGCGGACAACATGCTGAATGTTTAAAACGCACTAAGTGACCCCGTGACCTAGTTTTTGAACCGGCAAGGCCCATGTTCGAACTTGGCCTAGACATCATGTAGATACAACTTCTGACCAAGTTTGGTGAAGATCGGATGAAAACTACCTGAATTAGAGAGCGGACACTTTGTACGGACCGACAGACAGACCGACCGACAAGTTCACTCCTATATACCCCCCTAAACTTTGTTTGTGGGGGTATAAAAACATAAAAGAATGCAATCATAAAAAAAAAATTCCAGTAAACTACAATAGCATATTGTAACATGTTATATATTTTTTACAGTTTTGATTATGTTTGGATAAGTTTAAAAGACTTATCAAGAGGACTGAAATACCAGAATGATCTTTAAACATACCAGTGTTTTGAGATCGTGTTTGTCATCATCATCAAAGTATCTTGTCCGCTCGCCTTCTTTGCCACTGTGAGTGTCAACCTTGAAGTTATAGAATCAACAATACAATTTTAATGAGATTATAATAATAGTTTTATTTTTGCATGCAAAAAACTAACTTTCTTCCAATAAAATTTGACTTTGAAAGGTATAAATTCAGTATTCTTTAAGTAAGCAGGGTATTTTTTGGTAATATTATTGCATCCATAATTTATTAATGACTTTGCTTTGTAATCAATCAGGTTTGTTATAGATCTCTTTTTTCACCAATCTGCATCTAAATAACTTTTATTATTACAGTCAAACCTGAGAACAGCGGTCAGTCAAGGCAAATGACCAAAGTGACTGTTGTCCACAGGTGACCGTTGTTTTTGGATCACAATTTCAAGATGATTGGTCAATTAGTAATATTGCTATGTTGTTACCCCACCAAATCGTTTGCATACAGTGTAAAACACAGGCTCATAGCCGATAACTAAGCTTAATAACAGAATTAACTTAAATTAAATAATACAGAATAATATCTTATAGATTGATTTAATTTCATATTGTTAAATTAAATCAATGACTTAATCAGTATCATTGTTTACTCATGCATCTTGTTTATTCAGTAAATAAAGCTTGTCACGTGTCACATCCGAACAAGTCTAAAAGTTTGTTATAAATATTGCAGTGTATGTTTTGCCTTTAAAGCCGATCACTAATCCTCTTATCGCCTTCTTATATCAACACTCGCCAGCTTAATGTTGTTTTTAACACTTAATCAGCGATAAAGATCAATTGTCTTTGTCATGTATTATGCCTGCAGACCATAATTGCTATTACACGCAAACTTTTTCCAGATTCAAACAGTTTCAAACACTTGACTCGCTCCTCTAATGTGAGGACCTTACGTTTACCACTCATTGTTTTTCCATGATTTATTATTCCGATTGCTTTTAAAAGTGTTGTGTACGCTAGAAAGCTCTTTTAAAGAATGATCTGAAAATGTTATTTTCAAATCCATACTTAAGGTTGTAAGTACAATGTACTAATTAGCGGTCATTTAATTAGCGATAATTACTTTAAACGTGTCACAATCTCTGACATATTTTCTTTTGAAGATACTGTCCATAATTATCCCAGGAAAACAAACCTTGTCAACACCCTATTATTTGCTTACTCGCAGCAGGCCCATTTATAATATCAAAGGCAATTACCGCTATCAGACGCTTAACCCAGAATATAGATGGACTAATGATGTGCTCTGTTTTTAATTTTCGCGACTCAAGACGACTGATGCGTGAACGTTGTTTTCAGTTCAAACATGAATTTCGGAGTGGAATATAGTGGCCGTTGGCCGTTATGGACAGGTGACCGTTATTCTCAAGTGTAATATAAAGTGATTTTTCATGGGGGGGAATCCTGACTGACCATTGTTTGCAGGTGACAGTTATTCTCAGGTGGCCGTTAGGTCAGTTTCGGCTGTAAACACATTTGTTTTAAATCACAGTTGTTATCAATCCCTATTCTAATCTATCAACTTTTGCTAAAACTTTATTTCATAATAAAATCATATTTGTTAAAAATAACCTTAACAGTCATTAAACAGTGAGCTATAAATCACCTTTTGTTTTTTTCTTCTTCTTTTCCCTCCTCCACTCTCTGCTGGGAATTGCCCTTCGGGCAGCGGCCTTGACATGCCTGATCGGTCAGTCCGGGTCAAGGTCACAAACTCTTCATCATCACCTCTGACCTTTGAACTTTGACCTTGAGGAGCATTCTTTTTGAACTCTCTGGCTGCTTCTAGCTGACCTTTTAGCTTTGCTGCTAGTTCCTTGAAAGTAAAAATCTGCATATTTAATGAATTTAGAAAGAAAAATTATGTGACTTCTATGAATGAGTATTTTAATATTGTATTAAAGTAATATTGTATTGTAATATTATTACAAATCTTTTGTTACTTAAAAATGGGTTCTGGTTTAAATACTTTTTTCAAGTCAGACACATGACATAACTATAGTCAACAATTTCAAATACAGTGTCCACGACATGAAAAGCAATTTGAAATTCATAACCCCATATTATGGAACCCTTGTTATAAATCAACCCAGGCGTATTATGAAAAAACATACACAAAATTCAGAAAAATAATTTCCAAACATTCCAACCTCATTTCCCATGATCTCTGCTTTAACAATCTTTGCTCCCAGGTCATTCATTTCTTTCTCAGAAAGAATCCTGACCTCTGGTTGTTTTAAAGACGATATTGACCCTTGACCTTTCCTATCATCATCGCTGCTCTCACTGCTATTTGAATCTGTAAGCAAGATTTCAATTAGTTACTGATACAAACTTCATAGGTGACCTATATAAAAACTTCAAATTACACGTATTTTGTATTCTGTTTAAATTTCTGAACTCTGGTAGAATGTTTGACATTGATACTTTCTGGTTGTTTTTAATGTAATCAAAATTGGTTGTTTTTTATGTAATCAAAATAATGCTATAACAAAAGTTTTTCAATGCAAACAAAATTGTCAAGTTCAATATAGAAAGTTTTCTAAAAAAAATGTTAAAAACTTACACGTATTACCAAATTGTGTGCAGAAGCATATCTTAAACTTAAACCACGTAGAATTGAAATACCCTTTTCTATTAAAAAACTAAATGCTACACAAATATTTTTATATAACTTATAACTTATATAACCACATAGAATTGAAATGCTCTTTTCTAAAAATAAAATTAAATGTTACAAAAATATTTTTAGAAAAAAAGTTTTTAGATCTACTTTGTTTAAGATATACATGTAGTTTGTTGACTAGTCCACTAAACACAACTCTACATCACGCACACTTGGCAACAAACAAGACATGCCTGAGGAGGATGAAGATGTGGAGTCAGATCTAGCCGCAGCAGATCTCTTATGATCTCCTTCCCTAGACATGGCCTTCACCTGCATTCTCTCTAGCTCCTCTTGCCCTTCCCCTGGTTTATGAAACTCTTTCTTCTTCCAGGCAGGTGCTCCACCGTTTCCCGAGTCATTATACCTTGAACTTGGCCTGTTTCTGTCATTAGAACCACTTGTATCGCTGGGTTTCATGAATCGACCCTTCAAAGAACCCGAAAATGATGACATTTGTCTGTCTCTGAGTCTATCTGATTCATTATTGTTGGAGCCTTTTCTGTCAAGTGACCTTTCTCTAGAATCTTTGCTGCGTGAACTTGAACGGGATTTACGTCTTCTTTCATTTCTCTCTTGGCTTCTAGACCTTCTTGGTCTAGATCTGTCAGAACTTGACCTTTCATTTGACCCTGACCTATGACCCCTTGACCTTGAACTACCATCCTGTGATCCTGACCGTGACCTTCGACGGTGACTTGAACTAGATCTTCTACTCCTGTCCCTAGATCCTGATCTTGGTCTCTGAAACCTGCCGCGTGAATAAGTTGGCTCATCATATCTGCCAGAGTCTGATGGCTTCATGAAGCCTCTCTTCTCTGACCCAGCTTCTCGTGACCTTGACCTGCCATACTTGACTTCTTCAGCCTCTTTTAGCATTGTCTGAATCTTCTCCAAACTCTTCAAATATATGGTATGGTAGAAATATTGAAAACATATAGAAAGACTAAAATTACTTAATTTTGATAAACTATCATTGTAAATTATGTTTCATCATAGTATTAATTATATTAAAATGATTGCGAGATGTAAGGGACCTGTTTAATGCAAATTCATGTTAATTCTAAATTAACAACCTCTATCAAAATTTAGCCCGAATGTATCAATTTTTTTTTTCAACCTAATAATAAATAGAGAAATGTTTTATTTTTAAAGGATAACTGTTGCAGGTCAAAGTTGATTTTTTTCTAAATTTAATAATCATTTTAATAATAGTTGCAGGCAGAACGAAAACAGGGCAATTTCAAGCAGAAATAAAAACTGCAACTATCTGGCAACTCACCCCCCAGCGTTCAGCAGCAAGTTCCTCTAAGCTTCGCCCTTCTTCCTTGGCCTGTTGCACGCAGCGATCATATGACTTGCGTAACCATGACAATCCAGCATCCCCCACATTTCCCTGACCTTGCTCAACTGTTGACATGACCTTGACCTCCACAGGAACACCGGTGCCACCATCCTTCCAGTAAGGGTTCAACTCTTTGGCATGAGTTCCGGGCTGCAGGGGAAACAATATTGCTAATTAATATAATATTAGCGGAATCAGCTGGTCAAGCACTTGGTGGCTGGTTAAACAAGGCTAAAAAATTAAATGGACTTACATTCAACGTTTTTACAAAACTCTACGACACCAGTGTAATCCCGATGATGGACTACAGCTCTGGGGTCTGGGGCTATAAAAAGTATGCAAAAAGTGATATGATACAAAATAGAGCCATACTGTTGTTTCTAGGCGTCCATAAACATACAGTGAACGTTGCTATCAATGGCGATACTGGATGGCAAGCGCCCACAATGCAACATCACCTGTCCTGAAAATAGGAATGTCTCGCCCAAATGCCAGATGATAGAATTACAGAAAGTATTTTTGTGGGATTACGCACACAGCCACTGGTGGTGTTCTGACGTAAAACCTGTTTTTGAACAATTAAATTGACTAGATTTGTATACATCTTAATCCATGAGCAGCACCCTGTAGCTGGACAATGTTTTGTGCCATGCTAAGGAGACATTTACATGCAAGTGTGATAACAAATGACAACAAGATCTCGTATCCCAAATAAAGCTCAGGACTTACCCGCAAATTAAACACGAAGTTGGATATGAAAATTATGTGTCTATGCAACTAACAAAGCACTTGAGGTCTTACATTGCTTAACCCTTTCCCACTCAGAGGCTTAGTGAAAATGGCTATGTGCAAACAGCATAAAACCAGAACAGCCAGCGAGTAACAGGGACTACAAATGCGTCAAAATACGTATCTAAGTGGTAAAGGGTTTAATAAGAACAGGCACCTTGCCGCTGCGGATTAAAACCCGGTTTTATAGAAATTTAAAGATCAAAGAAAGACTGTGCCTACTGTATAAAGAAACCAATCAGGTTGAAACATAATACCATTTCTTATTTGAATGTACATTCTACCGTTGTTTAAGATTAACTTTTTATAATTGTGTCTCAAAGATTAAATAAAAAATAACGAACATTCCTTATAGCAAGAGGCTAGCATGTATGCTGACTGATTAGAGACTTATTCATAAATCTAAATTGTTTACACATGATTGCCATATAAAACGCTCGGAAACATTATATATATCAGACAAACATTAAAAACACATCAATATGTGCATATTCTACCTGTGTTAATAGTATTAATTACTTTTACATGAAATTGCAATACTATGATTGTAAGTCCACTTGCTAATAATTAACAGAAGTAATAAATCTAAACTATCCATGCTAGTACTTTTAACAAGTTCACTCTTTTTATTTTCACGATCTTTCCAACACTATAGTGATGTGATTGTATGACTACATACATAACATGCCAACTTTGTGACTCGTAAGCCATTTACAGACGGATGGACGGACGGACAGACAGAGAATCTTTCACATCTGTTAGAAATTTAAAAAGTATCCTTCAGGAAATTCTGTTTAAATTTTTCTTAAAATAAGTAAAAATTATATCTGTTAGAAATATATAATTAAGTTCCTGAAGGGAATTCGGTTTAAAATTATTAGTTTTCTTAAAATAAATAAAAAATACATTATCACACATATACAGTATTACTGTAAGAGGAAATTTCAATTTGTACATTATAAACAGTTTTGTACTTATGAATTACAAAGTATATTATTATTTGATACACAATTGACTATATAGCTGAGTAGTACAATGTTTTGTAAATATATTTGTATTTTATTTGATAAATGAAACTGAATGACTAAAGCACAGAATTTATAGGACAGCACATGTATTTATTTATGAAAGTTGTTCTTTGTTTTTATTTTTATAACTATGAAAATGCTAGCGTTAAAAAATTTGCAAGACAAATCAAAAAGTTTTTTTTCAAGATTGCAAGAAATTCACCTACATTTTTTTCATAATTTATGCGATTTTTCATAGAAATAAAAACTCCAATAGGGGCAATTTAATAACTGGAAAGTGACCATGCAAGCCAGAGTCTTTTGCCAGATCACACCAAAATATTGCCTTGTTAAGTAGTTCCCGCTGCCTGTTAAATTCTTCCTTCTCTTTATTCTTCCTCTCAATGAGCTCCTTTCTGGTTATCGTGGGAACGATGTCCATTGGGGCTGACATCCAGCTGTCACGCTGTATGGGAAACAAATAATTGAGGACAGATGAAAATGTATTTGATTAGGTCAATATTTGGCATGTAGCAGTAATACATGTTTTTGTCAATTTTGTAAAAGAAGAAAAATGCTCACACTGGTTAACTGAAAACATGTTTATTTACCCAAATTAAGTTTGACTGCTGCACATTGAAAATGGGCAAACGTATAGGATAGAAAACAAACTTATTATCTTCCATATTCAGCAATTACTAATAATTATTTTAAATTAGACATATTTTTTCAAACACTTGTGCATGACTCTAAGTTATGGAAAACTGAAAAAAATTGATTCAGGGCTTGACAACTTTTGAAAACTGAAAAATGGAACTTCTTGGCATGTGATTTTGAAAGTTTTGACACAGTCCTCAGAATGTAAAAATTGAAACAAAGTATAAGGCCAACATTTGTATGCGGGTAGTCTTAAATCAATGCATGCATATACGCCATTCAAAGAAATAAGTTTACACATCACTTTTTTTTCCAACTTGTTAATCCTTTCATGTATTTGATGCAACATCTATGAAAGTTATTTTCAATGTCATGGCAATTACACAGCTGCACATATGTTAGTTATGTGACCAAAACAGAGTTTAAATTGATCCCAAACTATATAAATGGAAGCCCTGTGCATTAAAAATGGTTACCTCAAGTCTAGGGCCCTTGATGGCTCCTGCAGTATCAGTAGCTGTTGTGGCATTTGATGAGGACTTCTCCACCCACTGGGACACATTGTCCTGAAATGCCAGCCCCTGACAGTGCATTAACATGTATTAACCGCACCATTTTGCCCTTAAATGCTGCTTGAAAATTTGGTGCGAATTATATATGCAAACAAATTTGTCCACATTTACTAAACTTTTAGTTATATATATATCGAGATTTTTTTCTTATATAACTACAATGATTTTTCTAAGCAAAACATTCTAATTACATTCACAATTTAAACAAACAATAAAATTTGTTTAAACTTTAAAACTGTGTTTAAAATGCTACTTATTATCATAAAATATGTTTTTGTGATAATTGAAAACTGCATACATTAAACACATGCCAAATATATTCATGTATAAGAGTTGATTGAACAATCAATCAAAATTTCATGATCAGTACTATTTCATAAAACATATGCACCCAACTGACAGTTTCATTCAACACAATACAGATTTTCCACTGTGAAGTAATTTTAAATCATATCCCATGTACCTTCTTTGACATTGTATACAAAGAAGAAGTTATACTTTGAAATGTTTATAGTTGGGACTAAGCATTTGATACATATCAGTATATCTATGATACAGATGATCTGCATGCAATACGAACATGAAGAAACTAACTGGTAATTTAGTAGAGCATCTACATACACCATTTCCCAAACTTGAGTGTTTATACATTAAATGTGTAACGTAGTGAACTGTTGAGCCTTGCTTTTAAGTTACAGATGATGAGTGTACTAAACTGAATAAGTGATTTTTTTTTCCTTAATTGAAAACTTAACTTAACACCTACCGATTCAGAAGATGTACTGCTATTTTTTCTCTTTTTATACTTTTTCTTCTTCTTTCTGTCTAGTTCCTTATCTGATTCCTATGGAGAGATTATTTTGCAAAATATGGCATGATCTTCATTCCAGTCTGTATAATCAAGGGCATATAAAAAAATAGGTACATTTTTTCAACAATTTGAACATTAAAGTTTTAAAGATGATTCAAATGAAGCAGTCAATTATGTTTTCATAGCAATGTTACTTAATTTTGACATACCATTCACAGTCACTTACAAAATATTTTTTACATTAATAATATAAACAACAAATTACAGTAGTTATAACAAACCAATTCTGAAGAAGAAGATTTTTTCTTCTTTGATTTCTTTTTCTTTTCCTTTTTCTTCTTCTTTGAACTTTTTATGCTCTGAAATACACGAAGAGATTGTCTTTAAAACACAACTATACATATCTGCATTTTCTTTAAACATAATATCATGGAAGAATGTACTCAAAAAGGATGCAAACATGGGATTACTCATTGGACATTTTCTATAACAGTATATTTTATTTTTACTCTGAAGTTAAGTATAATAACAATTCATGCAAATCTTATAACCTTTCACTGTTATTGTGACCTTGCCTTAAACATGGGCTTGTACCCCGGAAAATTGTTTCTTCCTTGGGAATGATAATCAAATAACTTGATCATTCAAGGCATACAAAGCTTCAGAGCAAAAATACAAAGCCATGATTTGGATTGTGATCTAGAATTTTCACCTTAAAGTACATGAGTTGTTCCCGAATCATCGTCTAGATTGAGGAATAATCAACACAGGTATTATACAAGACCACAAAGGCATTTACAAATTACAGTACTAAAATCTCGATGGACATGCAAGTGATGCAAATACTATATGCCCTTTTCATGGTCAAAAAAAATTAGAATGGTTGTTACAATAATATATTATAGATTCAATTAGGACAAAATAATTTATAGTGCTACCTAAACATAGGAAAACTGCTTAAAAAATAGTGATTCAAATATGCTTGGTATAGTAGTACATTAACCCTTTCAGTGCTGGAACCGAATTTTGAAGGCCTTTGCAAACAGTTTGGATCCAGATGAGACGCCACACAACATGGCGTCTCATCAGGATCCAAAATGTTTGCGATTTTGATAGTATTATTTGAAAAAAATTGAAGAAAATGCTAATTTTAGAAATTCAGCAGGGGACATTTTAGCAGACGACAAATTTCCCAGCATGCAAAGGGTTAATGAAAATTCGGTTCCAGCACTGAAAGAGTTCCTATTCACCTCTTGTTCTTGTTCTAATCTCTGGTTGACTGATGACAACATCCAAGTGTCCTCGCCACGAGCTCTTGCAAGCTCCTTCTTCCTTTCTTCTTTTTCATACTGCTCTTTAGCCTACAAGTGAACAAATATGTACAAACACTTCATGAATTAGACATTTTTATTAGAATTTAAGAAGGCAATTAATTAAAACTGCCTTTGAAATCTATAAAACAAGGTTTGAAATGTGATTAATGCTGCAAAATACATAATCATGTCAAAACTTTGACTCAGTTATAAAACTTTTTTCTTATAACAAATGAATTAACACATAAATTATGTGAATATTAAGAGTTTTAATTACACAAGGTCCAATTGGGACAAGGGTTTTCCAACTGAACACACGTATATTGCCTGACTGACTGCTCGCGTATTTATACAATAAATACACCCACACTTTTCATGTAACGTTGTACATGTGTGCATAGTTTTTGTGCGCTTTTTATTGAGATAAATGAACAGTGGAAATACATAAAGCGCTGTTTATTTGAAGCTAGAATTTGTTTGTGTAGCGTTAACATAAAAATTCAGCAGAGTGTTTCGGATTACAAATTTATTTACCGTATGCTTATTTGAGAATTCAACAAAACATTCTAGTTGTGTGTAATGAATTCAACTTTAATTTGTTAAAAAGCTTTACAAGTTGAATAAATGATTTGACCAAATGAGGCATGCAATGCACAATTTCTACGATGATCATGCCCAGTTACAATCATCAGTGTTCTACTTAACTTGCCATGATTTAATTGCTGAGGTGTAAATCTAGGGACTGGTGGGTGTGGTAGGCAACAAAGACAATAAACTGTCACAAAACCACACGGCAATTATGTCATTTTTTGTCTGCATCATTTTATTATTGGCGTTCTAATTGGCCAATATATTGATTGTCCATACAATGATGCGTTGCCTTTAGGCGGGCTTAAGTTGGGTAAAGAGATACATGTAATTAACAGTGGATAGTAAATAGTCTCTCAAAATATTTGGCTGAAGTCGATGTCGCTTTGATCTTAAGAATGACTAGTTGCAGTTACTGAAAAAATAAACTAATCTGTTAATTTCAAATGCCCAGCAGACTAAGATTTAGAAATTCCAATGCCCCAGCAAGAGACCATTACATGGAAAGCACTGAATTTCCACTATTAACTTAACTCATGGTACAGATAGTTCTTACTCACACACGTTACTGAACATCTAGTTTTTCTTGAATGCTCTGAGCTTTTATGAGTACATATGCACGGCCCAGCGTTCTTCTTGATGAAACTAAATTCCATTTAAAAAAAAGTCTCACTTATGTCTATAAAATCAAGTTAAATCAACCTAATACATCTTTATAAACACAATACCTGTCATCATCGCTATCAATTAGCGAGTAATTTTTGGAGAAATACTCAAAACAAATTTTTTACACAAAACCGTTATCGAACCGAAAGCTGAAGTTTTTAATTGACATTTCGTTCTATCTTACGGAGGTTCCGGAGAAAGTCGGTGTATTATGATGGGTTGATTAGACACGAGATTGTTCTCGCTGAGGATTCCGGAGATAATCCATAGCGTATTCAGAATACTAGGCTTTTTAGTTTGCGAAAACCTTTAATATGTTTGAAACTTTGGATTAATATCATTATTATGTGAGCACATCATATCACATAAGTTGTTTTAATTCGTGCATTAGTGATATATATGATCTGTTTGTGTTTATTTATGCCAGAAAATAGTTTATGTTGCTAATATTGACGATTAAAGTACTGCCTGGATTCTGTGTGGAATGTTTCTATGAAAAATCTTGTTACCAGTTGCATTTCCCAGTGACCCGGAGGGTCAATAGCTGGGAGTTGGATTATTGCAATTACTGAACATCCTATCTATTACACAATTTATACTAGGCAAATCTTCTCCAGAATATACAGTAAATGATTTTTAATGGAGATAATTTCTATAAAAACTTTGAAAAATGACTGAAATTATTATTTATGGTAATAAAATAGTGCTTTCGACAATTGTGTCTGACTAAGTGCATTTCAACATACATTATGTATCCGAAAACATCATATCCGAATGTCACAACTTGACAAAACAAAACTACTTTGATTGTCACTCATAACGCAAAAAGTGAAAGCAATTTAAAGCAATACCTTTTCCAAATAAATTTGTCTTGCTGCCCTTAATTCTTCTCGTTTCCTTTCGATTTCAGAGGCACTCTCAAAATTCATTTCTTATTCGCTTTTGTTGTTGTTGTTGTGGCGACCGAAGGTATCCGAAATACGTGTGAACATGTGAAAAAGAAAAACACAAATGTTCGAGTGTATTTGTTAAAAACTACAGCAATGAGGGATACTCCACTATCAAATTGTGAACGAGAGTTCATCAAGAAGGCAATCAGTGAAAAAAGGGTTTGTTTTTTGTTCATGATGACTGATTAGACGATGTTATTCAAACTGGATATATTTTTCGTATGACTTTCCCGGACGCTGTCATACACATTCAAATTACATTTCATTGTCATTTATCTTTGTATGGTGAATACGTTTACCCAATGCTTGAAATAATTTTGTATACAATTATTTTTAGTTATTCTTTTAAAGTGTAACACAAAGCAAACAAAATGACTGCGGGTTTGTTTTTAATGACACTTTAGTTATTGCACATTTGTAACTAGATTGCAACACATGGGTGATGTGCAACACCCCTTGTATTATCATTTTAATAAACCTCTTACAGAGAATAGACGGACGCCAAGCCTTTGACTACAGGCACATGAAAATTAGTTTTGGGTTAGAAAGAGGATGCTGCCAAGTAGAAATTGGAGAAACTAGGTTTGTTAAAAATATTCAGGAAATCATTTATTGTATAAACAATTTGTAATTGAACATTAAAATTGCCAATTGCATTTTACTTTTAATGTAAGATGAATTTCACATTAAATTTATATTATTTAATGTGGTAGTTTATCAGGTGGCAATCTAGAATTATATAAAATAATAATGAATACTGTGTGTACATCATATTGCATGGGTCAGCCTTGGCCTAGGTTAAATTTTAGGGTTTTAGCTGGGAATATTTTCTATGCTCTATCACCCTTTTTCAGATTACTTAGCTTGTGTAAGCAGTGTTCATTCTGGGCAGCGCGATTGCGGGATTCCTGCATCAAAATATTAATGGGCGTACAGTGCCTTCCCCAGGAATTTGTTCAGGCGCCCCGGGGCCGACCGGGGGTGGGTTCGGGAGGGGTGTCCCCTTCCGACGTTGATTTTTGTTTAATTTAACGTGTCAATTCACGTTCTGTGGTGCGTTATAACTAAAAAAAAACAGCGTCAAAAGACGTCATTTGGTGCGCTATGACTCTTCAAAACAATCCCCCAGTCATTTAAAAATATATATTTTTTAAATATTGTTTAATTGTTATAAAACTTTTCCGCACAGATAGTAAAATCCCGACTCGAACGATTCCCCAATACATCCGTTTCAACCCGACTCTATTACTGTATACTTACTATTTTTCAAGTTTCTATTTATTACCCGATAATCCCGTTTATTCCGTTTTTATCAATCTCTTTCTGGTAAATATTTAGGATAAAAGCTTTCAGTTATTTCTTTAACACATACCTTGCCATTTTTTAAGTGACTATTTATAGATTTTATGAAATATTGCCTCTGAATATGCGTCAATCCCCTGACCTGTTGTGTGCTTGTTAAAACGCTCAATACACGCCATTTGTATGCAATAGACGCGACGTTGTATATGCTGCATAATTTTCGCGCTCTTTTTAATTGAGAAAAAGATTCGACACAAAATACATTTGCACTGCTAATTTGAAGCAAAAATATTTAACGTTGCGGTAACATTTACATTCGGAAGTGTGTTTCGGATTAAAAACACGTTAACATCGACTTACGGTAATGGGTTTCGGATTACAAATTTAATTATTCCCATTTGAGATTTCAACAAATATTAACCGTTGCGTTATAAATTAAACGATAATTTGTTTACACACTTTACGAGTCGAATAAATGTTTTGACGGAATTATGCATGAAATTCACGCTGTCCATGAGGATCACGGCCGGTTGCCATCATCAGTCTTCTAACTATCGATTATCGGACGAAACATTTACAAGTGTGCGTAATTAATTCAACGAAAATTTGTTAAAGCGCATTACGTGTCGAATAAATGTCAGAAAAACGAGGTGAATCAGTTCTATAAATGGACATGTTGAAATATACATGTACTGGAATTAAATAAATTGTTATCACATAATTGTAACCGGGAGTCATTTGCACAACTTACTCGCTATAATAATTAATTGTTTACCACTTGCAATTAATTTCTCGTATTAATTATGAGTCATAGGTAACACTTGTTTACAGTAAAAAGGTGTGATGATGATGCCCGAAACCGTCTTTAATGTTCTGTACTGTACTAATTACCGGTTTTATATTACTCAAATGGTACAACTTCTTGCTAATCAAGCTGCGATAAACTCTTACTTCATGCCCGACGTCAATCAAAAATAATGGTCGATAGTTAACCCCGCCCTCATAAGCATTCGCGTAACCGATTGGACGATGGACTTCACAGTTTGACGACTGGAAAGTTACCAGATACATCCTTGTCAGCATTTAAATGACCGTGTAATGTGGCTAGAATAATCGATACGCGCGTCATGCTATTCTCTTATCAGTGGATTATCCATTACCCCATGTGGTGTTTATGGCGATTACTTGTGAAAGTAGATACCGAGTGCTCTTTTTAAACAGGGAATATTGATACACTGATAGGGAAACCTTGATTTTTTTGGACAATCTCCACTTTCTTTTACTGGAGAATACACTGATCGGAAAATTTCAAGCGCCCGGGGGACTCTGATTTCGAAATTCAAGCGCCCCGGCAAGGGGCGCTTAAATTGCCTGGGGAAGACCCTGGCGTATTCTAAAGAATATCAGTGGGCCAGTCGGGCGCATACATAATATAATTGGCGCATTAAAAATTATATGAGTGGGAGATTTAATTATAAAAACCAAAGCGATGGAATCGTATTGCGAATTCTTAACATTTGTCTGCTGAGTCGAAATGTAGATGGAAAATAACCGTTGCTTGGCTACCGCGGGCGCACTGTGTTGAATCCTTCACTTCCATTGGTTGATAGATGTCACATGTCAGCAAACTGTGTATACGTCTTCAGAAAGTGTTGAAAACTTTTGTCAACATATTTTGTTGCGATTTTCAAACGTTTTTAATAAAAAATGAAGTGTTCAAACATGTCAAAGCGTAAAGCAGAAAAGGACAGCAGCGAGGGACGAACTCTCCTACATTTTTTTAAAACAAAAAACCAAGGGAATGTGAAAGGGCTTCTGATTAGAAAGGTGGCAAAACAGCAGATGCTTTGGCCGAAGCGAGTATGCCTACATCGTCTGCTGGTTCAAGCACACAAATGAAACCTTCGGAAAATGTAGATGATCATAAAGATTGGTTAGAGAAATTTACGTGGTTGTCATACGATGACACAAATATTTTTAATGTTTTGTGACATTTGTAAAAAGCATAGTAAAAGTAACATGTTTGTTAACTGCTGTTCGAATTTTTGGACAAGTACTCTGAATAGACATGCAGCTGGTAGTGATCATAAATCCTGCAATCAGGTGGCCCCTACAAAATCTTTAAATGGCCCACTAAATTTATGGCTGATGGGCCATTGGCCCACCAGCAATCTGGCCCAGAATGAACACTGGTAAGAAAATTGTAAGTTTTGTAAACTGCCATAATCATTTATGTCTGAAAAATGAATTATTGAAAAAAAGAAGAATCTAAAAATGTATAAGCATTGTAGTCTGCAATAGTGTAGTTCTAAATTATTTGATTGCATCCATGTACTTATATACATCCCTCGTTTTATCCATGCACTTTCTATATTGTAGGGTGATGAGCCAGGTGTCCTGCCAGGTAGGTGAGCCCAAGCAAGCAAGGCCTGCAGACGGAACGCTCTTCATCAACGTGGAGTTGTCTCCCATGGCGTGTCCAAGCTTTGAGCCAGGAAGGTGAAACTGTATAGCAATAACATTTTTGCAAATATGTGCTCATGATTTATTAATTGTAAACCAGAATGTCTCGTTAGACTTTCTGTTCATAATACATGTAACAGTATTGCTAATGTTACGTTAATTTCAAGGTACAGTTTATTTGTCCCTCACCAGTATCAAAATTTGGTGTATGCCATTTGAAACAAAACAATTACTAGTTGCAATATTTAGTTGTGTTTTTTTTACTCAAAAAGTAAAAGCATACTTTAATTAAAAATAATTTTTTTATCATTTATATTCTGTAAATTTGCTCATTTGTGTTACAGATCGTTTTTTTAACAACCTACAACCAAACAATGTTAGTTATTAATTTAATGTTTTAAAGGTTTTTGGTTTTGCGGATAAATTTATTAACATGTTGAAGATAAGTACAGTTGTCAAAACATCGACAATGTCATGCTATGCAATTCGAACCTGTTCATTCATTATTAAGACTTTCTGACTTTGGTGTGGAGATCAACCGTCTACTGGAAAGGTGTTTGAAGGAATCACGATGCATCGACACAGAGTCCTTGTGTATTGTAACAGGAGAAAAGGTCAGCATGTCTGGTTATGCTCTATTCGAGACTAAATATGTAAATCTTTTGACTCAATGAGAGTTGTTGTATTTCATCTTTGTCACCCTTGCATCATAATAATTGTACTGGTATACTTGTGTGGGTTTGTCTATGAAGTCTCCTCTTGCTTTTCTGGATCATAACTCTAAAAATATTTAAGATATTGCCTTGAAACTTCACAGGTAGATAGATCTCAATGAAGATGAATGGAGTGCTCACTCAGGAACTGTTTCTCTGTAGCATATACATTGAGAGTTATCGCTCTTTGTTTATTTTCTTTGTAAAAAAAATTCTGGTGCATAAAACTAAGACTTCTAACAGTGTAAATGTGTGCTAAGTGGCACAATCACCTATATTTTATATAAGCTATTAGGCATCATTCAAGTTTTAATTAACAAAGGCTGCACATTTAAATGAAGAAATTACATTACATCTTTAAAACATGGATATAATGTTTTTATGATTTTATGTGTGCCTTAGAAACTACTTTTGCATTTGTGTATATTTTTGTTGCAAATTTACTATTAATATAATACATGTTTGCATATAAGCATATGTGCATGGAAGTCTTAATTGTTTTGGGTTTTAATGACAAGACTTGTTATAAAGGTAAATTGTTTTGACATGGATTTGTCTTGATTATAGTTAGTATTATGTTATCGTTTCATCTCTTCAGACAAGTATGTACATTTAATTTGTTATTCATGTTCGTATCTGGTATAATACTTCAATACCATGTTTTCATGCCCAGGTGTGGGAGATACGTGTAGATGTTCATGTTCTAAACCATGATGGCAACCTAGTGGATGCCTGTAGCATAGCCGCCATAGCTGCACTTGCTCACTTTAGGTACGTAGCTATGAATACTTGTAATTTGTCTAAAGTTATTTGCTACTTTAAAATGTTCACAACTTTAAAAGGTTGTTACTGTCTGTACATGGTTTGCTTTAATACACATAAAAGCTTATGATGCTTGGAACAGAGTTGATTTTTTCATGTAATAGTTTAATACATCAAACATGTACTAAATTTTTGTTCTGAGACATTTGCAAATTTTTACATTTAAATGTGAAATAAATATTATGTCACTAGCAAATATAAGTAGATGTTAATAACTTTACAGAGTTAGTGTAACATTTATCCAAATTAATTACTCTGAGGAATAAGGACATCATAATATCACAATTTTCTGTTATTTCTTTTATTAAAATACTCTATAAAATTCCAAAATATGTGGCACAAATGCAGTCTGACAATAAATTTTTTAACAGAAGCTTAGAGCTATGCATGTTCATAAAGCATTTATCCAAAGAAATATAGCATTATATAAATATTATTACGAGAAATATTTGTTTGCAAACTTGACTTCCATCGTTAACTACATCTTTGTATTTTGTTGTTGTTTGTTATATGATACTACATCTATACTTGCTGCAATATATGTATGATAAACTATATGTGAGTTTCATTCATTCACAGTTTTTCATGCTCCTCTTTGTAGAAGACCTGATGTGACAGTATCAGGTGAAGAAATTACTATTGTAAGTGTTAAATTTATTAAATCATGTGTTATATATTTCCCTTAAAATTGTCATTAGTATTTAAAATCATGGTACCATAAAAGAGAATATTAGGTGAGTGTCATACATGGTGTAGAAACAGATGAGTGTAAGGCTTACAGAGTTCTCATATTCTGTGCAAATGCATTTTCTGTTGCATCGTGTATTTCTTTTGTAATCAAATAAATGTTGCTACAAAAATAATTGTTATTTGAGAATTTCCTATTGAAATACAAAACTTAAATGAACCTGTTTGCCATGGTATATTCACACTGTCTCTGGTTTGTGTTCTCAGCACCCAGCCTCCGAGAGGGATCTAGTGCCCCTCAGTGTACATCATATGCCTATCTGTGTTTCCTTCGCTTTCTTTGAGCAAGGGTAGGTATATTGACTGACAGTTTAGGTGGAGAGTGTGTGACTGATAAGCCTGTACAGAATGCACAGGCTAATCTGGGACAACACTTAATCTGGGATGACAATGCTTACGCATTAAGCCCTGTTTTCCTAGATTGAGGCTCATATAGGAAACCGTTCTGTTTTGCGCAGTGTTATCCTTGTATGACAGTTTTAAACTATAAATAGTGTACCAGTCCCAATTAGATTTGCAGGCCAATATTGATATCTAAAATATCCCTATTCTATAAAAGACAGTATAGGAGATTAAGCAAAAGTATTACTTTAAACTGGTCAAGATTGAACCAGGTGACGTCAGAATGTAACTGTTATTTAATAAGGCTTTTATTAATTTCTTGTTCAAGGCTCACTCTTTCGTGAGCCAAATTACCTGATTGTTATAAATTAACACACTTTTCAGTTAATGTATGGCTTCAATCATTTCGACATAAAACCCAATAATACGCCAAAATGGTAATAATTTTGACATTCAAGTCAATTTTGTCTTAAGAAATCTTTAACCAGAGGATAATTTAAGAATGTAGAAATGATTGTCAAAATGCTAATTTAGGTGACCAATTCTTGATTACATAAATCTAGCAAGCATGCTTAGCTACAGTAGAGTCCAACTTTGGATGTGTTGTTTGTTTCGCCAACAGGAAGTTCCTACTGGTTGACCCAGTTGACCTTGAGGAGAAGGTGATGGAGGGACGGATGGTAATCGCTATGAACAAACATCGCGAGATATGTACACTGCAGGTCACTGGGCAGATGTTACTGCTAAAAGACCAGGTACATAACTAGCTAGTGTTTTCAGTTGATATAAGTAGAGCCCAAGTAAAAGGTTTTTGTGTTGCCATATAAGCTGACATACATGATAAAGTGGGTCTTCATCAGTTTCCCTTCTTGTATGCGCAAATTATTTTCTGCAAATATAATGAAATCATTTGGAACTGTTAAAAAAGGATCAAATAAAAAGTTAAGTTAGGTTTTAATGTTATTGCTGTCATCATACTTTAGAAAAGAAACTTTTTAAAGATGGTGTCAAAGTTGTAATACTTGAGGAAAGCATAACTGAGGGTTAAATTCATATTCTTCATTACAGCTGTTGTTCTTTTTATGCTTACAAGGGTGACATATCCAACTAGCAGTTCTTGATTGCATGAATGTATTTCTAAAATTATCTAACGGTAGGCACAAAACATTGCATTTCAAGTGGTTTTGTTTTCTATAATCTGTAATTTGGCTTATATTGCCAATATCCATATAGCGGAGTTGCATAGTCTGGTGAGGAGATACCATATCGGCTACAAAGTCATGCAAGCTTCATGGTCTCATTAGTGGATAGGGTAGCTCATGACCAGACTGAGCAATTGTGCAGACTGGTTGTTAGCGGAGAGGGTAGCTCATGACCAGACTGAGCAATTGTGCAGACTGGTCGTTAAAGGATAGGGTCGCTCATGACCAGACTGAGCAATTGTGCAGACTGGTCGTTAAAGGATAGGGTAGCTCATGACCAGACTGAGCAATTGTGCAGACTGGTCGTTAAAGGATAGGGTAGCTCATGACCAGACTGAGCAATTGTGCAGACTGGTCGTTAAAGGATAGGGTAGCTCATGACCAGACTGAGCAATTGTGCAGACTGGTCGTTAAAGGATAGGGTAGCTCATGACCAGACTGAGCAATTGTGCAGACTGGTCGTTAAAGGATAGGGTAGCTCATGACCAGACTGAGCAATTGTGCAGACTGGTCGTAACCAATGCTGTACTTGTCAGCTCAGTGCCTCCAAATTCAGCTATGGGATAGTGTAACTTCAGATTTCATGGGCATTCATTAATATTAATGGCATTAATCTCTTTCAATGACATTCATTTCTTTCAATTACATTTGGTCTTGCCTTATCAGAATCTTTTGTCTCATGAGAAGTACATAAACTTAAGTGGAAAAACACTTTCAGCAAATTTTAATTGTTAATTTATGTATAACATTCATTCATATTGCAACACATAAGAAAAACACGTCGCTTAATCTGTTGATTCGAAAGCAACTTAACATAGATCAAACATTGCACCTTAAAAAACAATTTTTTTTATACATGCATGTATGTGTTAGGTGAATTAAGTTACTTTTCACACTCAAAAACATGTACGTCGACTTTTTTCGCACGATATCCCCGATCGTTGACTTTCCTACCCCATATTTCTCTGACAGCATTTTGAGTGTAGGTTTTGGCAACATCTCTGACTCTTTAATCAGTTTGATTTTGTCTTCTAGAAACAATTCCATGCGCCATCGCTAAGAAGGAGGTTCGGTTATTTTAAGTCTTAGTTATCTTAATTACAAATTTGAAAATCTAAATGAATATCTAAATGCAACTGCATCAAGAACTCTGCAAATCACCATTTTATATGACACTACATTAGCAAATTTTAATAAACAACACAAAATTAAATAGCATAAAGATTATTAAAATTTAGCATGGCTTCCTACATCAAAAACAAAACACACTAAAGAACTTTATGTTTGTTATCAGTAATTATAATCAATATTATCACATCTATTGAGCGATATGTACATCACAGGACAAGTATCTTTTAATTGTTTTGCGATTTTTACAGTTTGCAAATTTTTCGACCACCTTTATTAATTGCACGCGTCTTTAATCCGCTATTCACAACCTTTTGACACTAGGTCTGAGGTGCAATAAACCGACCCTGAGCGGTTTAGAGAGGTACAATTACGTATGGAATTACCCAATTTTGATCCAAAGAATGACCGGTATTCGGAATTGAGGGGATTCCGGTCTTGAGGAGATATTTTACGCATGGTTTTATAGGAAATTAATTGGGACCTGACAATTTGTCCGGTTTAGAGAGGATCCGGTTTAGAGGGTTTCCACTGTACATGATTGTCTTTGATATTCCCTCTTCTGTGCCCTGCAGGTGCTGAGGTGTTCCAATATTGCAGTGGTGAAAGTGGCAGAGATTACAGAGCTTATCCATAAGGCACTGGAGAACGACCGACAAGAAAGGTTGGGTCTGACTCATACAAGAAGTCAGAAATTCATGACTCTTGAATCAATCACTCTGAAATGCTGTTAAGTTTCTTGTTACCAGGTGGAACAGTGCTTTGTTATTTTATTTCATTCAGGTTGTTGCAAATTTTTTAACAATTTCAGTGTTTTTTTATGCCCCTGAAGGGTGGCATATAGTTTTTGAATTGTCCGTCTGTCTGTCTGTCCATCCGTCCGAAAACTTTAAAATTGGTCATAACTTTTGTAATATTGAAGAAAGCAGCTTGATATTTGCCATGCATGTTTATCTCATGGAGCTGCACATTCTGAGTGGTTAAAGGTCAAGGTCAAATATATGGCTTCAAAGTGGCGCAGAAGGAGGCATTGTGTTTCTGACAAACACAACTCTTGTTTATTGTATGTTTCTGTTTAAAAAAATACATGCAAAACATGTTTTAAATGTTCCGTTGTACCGCTTACCTTTATTTGTTAGTTTTATTTAAATCTGATTGTGTTGGAAAGGAATTTAACCTTGAAGAAAACCATATCATTTTTACAGATTTAAGGGTGGCAAGTTTGGATTTGCCGAGTCTGTATCATTGGACAAGGTGACAGCCAATCAGAAGATAGCGGAGCCTGTTGACATGACAACCCTGGATGCACAGAGGGCGGCCTCGTACCTAGAGGGGTCAGAGTCCAGTGACATGGACAGCAGCATTGTGTCATCAGAGTATCCTTGCCAGCTACCTAGAAACCATAGTACAATAACCTGCAGAACATAAAGCCACGTTAATTCCATCTTAACTAGCTACCTTCCTCCTCTAATAAATACTCTTGCCTGTTCCCTCCCAAAATCTGGTGTCTTTAACTCATGTGTATTGGAGACCTTACTATGGTTACAGTGATGACATAGAGTAGGGACCCTTGTGGCTGTTTGGATAATGGTTTTTAACTGAAGTCTGAACGGTAACCAACCATAAGTTGATTGATTTAAGCTTCCGAACAGAGTACTCAGTGATTGGTAAGACAGCTCATGGATAGGCATTGAAATCTTCCTATGATACGTGGGGATGCTTAAACAAGAAACAACTTTCTAGCTCACAAAGAGCTTAGGTTGAGTTGTTGAATCAGTTTATATCATGCATTGTTTGTCATGCTTGTCAACCTTTAGCCAGTTACCTCTTTAAATCCCGAATTTTGGCTGAATGTTGATGAAACATGTTCAAAATGTTTATCTGGACACAACCTTTGTAATGTTTGAATCTGGGTCAAGTGAGGTCAGTAAACTAGGTCACGAGGATATAGAGAATACATGGTTGGTGCCGAGATGGAGAAAGTTTATCCGGTGAGGCTTAGAAAAATAAAATAGGGCTAGATTTAGCGAGCCCCATTTGTCTTTTTTCGGCCGAACCGGATAAACGTTCTCCATCTCGGCACCAACCATGATAAGTTGACATAGCAATATAATTATTCTTGTTGAGCCTCCTTCATGTACACAACATTCCAGATGACCGAATAACTACCGATTGTGTCACGTAAAAAATAGTTCCACTTTAAACTGTTCCTTTTAATACTTTCTTATTGAAAATATGAGAAGAAATAAAAAAACGAATCGAGAATGTGATATTTTTTGGTAAAAAATGAAAAAAATGCAGCAGCAAAACAAAAACTAAATTTTATTTACCTTAATGACAACTTTAATACATTGCCTATAACAATAAATTAACAACGATATACACATCCATTTTCTGTTCTTCCATCCCTTTGTTGAAATCCATTTTCTGTTTTTCCATCCCTATTATCGAAATGTATTTTAAACCACACTATTTTTTGATAGCGTTTGTATCGAATGCTAACCACTCTGACCCAAAACCCGACTTATGAAATCGTAATCCTGCCGTAACGAATTATTTTATTCCTATCGAAATTAACAATTATGAATGACAAACACACAATGGGAAATACTTTCATGATACGTTCGATGCTTTAAAGATATTTTAAAAAAATACTGTTAAAACCACCTTGTCGAAATTGTTGTCCCTAAAATCCTGAGAGAAACTTTATAGTATGTTTCGTCTGAGAAATGACGTCACACTAGATACGTCATAAATTGCGTAATCAAGTAAATGAAAATGATAAATACGGAAATCTGGGTCGGTAGTATATATTTTAAAGAAGAAAAACAATGATGATTTATAATATAACGATAACATTCATGATGCGTTCCAATAAATTTCAAAGGTCAAATATTAGAACATGTTAATCGTCACAGCGTGTGTAGGAATACACTACTACCTGTTGACCGGAGATAGGAACATTTATTCGACCCTGCTTTATTTGGTCAATGTTTGCAACAGAGGCAGGATAAAACTCTTTCAAAACCTTGTTACTGTTTTATAAGCTACATTTGTTATTCAAGCTTTATAAATCTTGGTCAGAATGATTCTGTTGACTAGGAATGGGAACTTATATTTGAAAACAATAAGCCTCTGGAAAGTTCAGTGTGAGTTTGCACCTTGCTTATATGCAGTTTCTCACACAAATCGATGGAATTTAATGTATCAATCAACTACATAGTGTCAAGCCCTTCATTGATTCTCATTATGACAACACCTGCAAGGTGCTTGTCAAACTTGTATGTATATCACATTTTCATGTGTCTGCAGTTGCTTATTGAGTTCTTGTTCAACTGGATTGTGCATCTGGATTTCAATTTTAAGACCTTGCTTAAGTAAGCAGCCAAATTACATTGAGAGGGTTATTACTACAGTATGCAACATTCAATACAGCAAATATTCATGTACCTAATGAATACAAAATTATTGTTTTGAACTTGCTTTATCTCACTTTTTCAAAGATGCATAGAACATAGAAAATGGGGATTTTTGTGAAGACAAAGAACATGACTTTTGGAATTTTGTATCTAGGGGCAAATAAGCAAATGTTGAAATATATTCGTATAAGTAAAAAATATTAGAATATTATATCAGGATTCTTTCCAAACCATTAACATGAAAACACATGCATCCAGACCAAGTTCGTATTTGGGGCAACTGGGGTCAGTATCTAGGTCACCATGTTGAATCTGAGAAAATCTTTGTAAATGCTCTTAATAAGTCATTTGTGACATATTTAGTATGTTAATAAGTGTGAATGTTTTAACCATAATAAGTCGAAGTTAAAAACTGGGTCACATGAAGTAAAAAATATGTCATGAGGATAGATTTTCCATGTAAACTTTTGGATTTTTTGGCCATCATGACAATATTGCTAAGATTATGGTTAGCTTTGTTAATTGGAGCGTTTGTAAAAGGCAAGTAAATATTTGAGACATATTTTGTATCACCTCTGATTTATAGAATATAGCCCAGTTGTAAGATAAACTTATGAGACTTTTCAAAAGGAATCAAAAATTATTATGTTCATGTATTGAAACAATAGTATTTATCTATGTTATATACCGTTTAAGTTATGATTGTAATGAGGCATATAACTAAAGCTTATTGCAACAAATAAAGTTGCTCTACACCTATTAATGTCTTTGACAATGTCCCAAAACAGTTGAACTTTTAAGTTCTCATGCATAGACTTTTATTCAATATGATAATCATGAATAGTAATGCACAATTTTAAAAATGTCCTTGACAATGATCAGAGAGGATGAAAACTCAGTTGTGATTTTGGTAAGTTTCTTTTCGTCATAGTGTTTGCCCATAACCTAACTATTTTTTTTACTTATTTGATAGTGTCTGTTCAAAATAGAGGTTAAAACACCCCAAAGAGGATACTAATGAAAAACTCATTGCCTTTTTCAGCATATAAAACTTATTAGAATTTTGTTGGATCTAAAAGTTTGTCTGATACTTGAAGATTGTGGTTAAATGAAATCAGTTTTTATGTTGTGTATGTTGTTGAGAGTGAAACAATCTTCTTTAGCCCTTTACATTTCAATAATATATGTCCAGGACAAGGGTGTAGGGGGTATAGGGCTGGGAGGTGTCAGCAGATGGAACGTGGATGAAGAGATGGAGGAGTTGGCAGGAGAACAGCAGACAACACAGACAGGACAGAAAGTCAAGCAGACACACATGGGTAAGAACTTTGTTTGCTGGCCATTGTTTACAAACATGTAATTGCTGATATTGGAAATTTGGAACTCGTTTATAGTGGATTTTTCTATGTCCAAACATGATTTGTGATCTTTATATCTCTTAGCACATTTGCTTGTATTATTTAATCATAAAGATGTGTGAATATGAAACTTCTCATCCATATTTTCTCCTGCAGTTGCAGACCATGGAAGCTCCAGTGAGGAGGAGACTACAGAGGTGCTAGGCAACCAGGCAACCAATCAGAAGTAAGCAGCAATAGAGGGGGGGGTGTAGTTCATTCTTTGAGTTGGGGGTATGCAGATGTTAAGTTCATTATGCTTCATTTACCTTCTGTTATTCCACAAGCATTGAAAAGAATTGTACGTCTTGTTTAACTTGTATTTAAAGTGATATTTTGAAATATTAAAAGAAAATAAGTGTACTTGGTGTGTACTGATATTTGAACTTCAAAATTGATTAATGTAGTGGGTCGAGGTATAGGGATCACTAAGCCACTTACATCATCTTGTTATATGAGCTAGCTTTTGTAAATAGAGCATCTGCATTGAAACTAGAGCTTTACATTGTGGCTTTTAAATTGTAAGCCCTCTCGTTATCAGCGGGGCATATACATTTGCCTGAATTTCCGTCTGTTTCACTTTTTTGTGTCTTGTGTAACTCTAAAAGTATTCAAGTATTAGCCAATAATTGGAAGTATATATTTCATTTATTCTTCTTGATTTTTTAGACAAAAAGACAAAGAGGCTAGTGTAAGGAAGAAAGAGAAGAAATGATGTATTATTGTTAACATTCTGTCAATAAATGCTTTTTATTAAACATGGTGATTTGTTTTATGCTTTTCATTTTCTTTGTGCACATTTCTACTAACATTTTGTGTCTTTGTTAACCAGGTTCAGCTGCAATGTCCAAGTTTCATTTAAGATGTAAATACCTTACGACGCACTGCATACAAAAGTTGAACATAGCTTACCATGAGCATGTGCTCAGGTGTGCCAAAGTAAACCTTATTAGCATGTACCTCTGTGAGCAAAGGAGATATTAACCTCCGCCAAAGGCGGAGGAATATAGAATTGGCGTTGTCCGTCCGTCTGTCAAAAAACAGGGCTATTTCTTAGAAGCTTTATAAGATATCAACATGAAACTTCATGGGTGTATAGATATCAATAAAGAGAACTGCCATGCACAAGAACCATAACCCTACACTTTCTTAAATAAGAGTTATTGCCCTTTGTTTTTTTTAATGATGTTACTTTTCAGGGCTATATCTCAGATACAATACAATATTTCAACATGAAACTTCATGGGTCTGAAGAAATCAATTGAAAGAATTGCCATGCATACGGTCCATAACCCTACATTTTCTTGAATAAGAGTTATTGCCCTTTGTTGTTTGTGTATGATGTAACTTTTCAGGACGATATATATCAGATACAACACATGATTTTAACATTAAACTTCATGGGTGTATAGATGTCAAGGAGGATAATTGCAAGTCATAAAACAATTACCCTTCACTTTTTTTTCAGATTATACCATATAACAAGGGATTGCAAACATCCATTTACAAAATTTATTTGTATAATTCAACAAATTTGCTTGATTTTGAAATTTTACAATAGACGGATAGAGGGCAATATGAAGGGTATGCAGTATCTTTAATTGATAGAATTGTTCACCCCTACGTGTTGCTTTCAATACTGTGAAAGAAATATTGAAACCATCTCTTATTGCACAGCGAAAATAAATCAGATACTATATGTAATTCCTTTATTGGTTGCTTATACCCTCATAATTATTGTTACCCATCCATCCTGGAATATAGGTTTTCAAGCAAAGAATGCAACTCTTGAAAAACACTTCCCCTTTCTTATTGCCCCAATTTTAAAATTGCCCAAACATCCCATTTAGTAAAAAAAACTGAGGGAGAAAACTTTTTTGAAAGCTGTCAGGTTGGGTAAACGTGTTTTTGTCGGAAAATCTCTTGAGTTTATGAAGAAGTTGTTGCTTAATCTCTAAAGATACCTCATCAGTGTTTTGCAAATTGACTATTTCTAAAGAAATGTTAAAGAAAATGGACCCTTCTTCCTCATACATATATTGGAAATACAGATGTCCCTGGTCATCTTGTAATGAACATCAATAAATGGGATAAAATCTACTAAGAATGTACATTTGAAAAGCATACCACTCATGGTGTACAAATACATGGTAAACATTAAACAATTGTTATATGAGGATTGTAGTAACAAGGCCGAATTCATTAAGACTGGAGAATAATGCGCCTTTATCAAGAATTACATTATTTGTTAGCTGAATTGTTTGGAATTTTCCTGGCCAATCTGGATTTATCAGTACTTGGAGCACATATGCATGCCATTAAATGACTGTTGCATAGTTTGTGGACACCGCAATAACATAAACGTTGACAAAGTCCATTTCAGATTTCTGTGCGTTTTATTTCTTTTTATTAAACTCAACACGTTTTTAAATGTTTGTAAAATTCAAGATAAATGTGAAGACCAACAACGGGCCCCACCCACGACAGCAAGAAATTACGACCTCTCCTATCCGGCTGTGGGCATGATACTGACTATTAACTAACAAAAAACAGAAGTTGATTGTGACGTGTGCAATTCTGATTGGCTGATTCTGACACATAATGAATACATACGGAATTAATCGATGTTTGACTGATCTTTATGATACGTAAATATACAAGGACTCATCAAGTATGATACAAACCCGAAGTGTCCGAAACTTATTGACGTTTGATACCCAGAGGCAATTAAATGTTGATCTAGTGACTGTCTTTTGTATGAAATTTGGGTTATTGCGTTGATACAAAATTTGATTATATTTATTCAATAATGCCCCAAATTGTTTGTTACAGTACACTGACAAACGCCAGCTAGGCTATAGACTAGCACTGACTATCAACTGAGCCAGCCCGACCATGCAAGCACTTTATGTTTTAATATGTTGTTTTGTTAAGATGCTTAAATCTTCACAATCACATTATTCAATGATTTTCAAATATACAAAAATTAAGCCTGTTTCTTTTTAAACCATGCATTTGTCATAATAAAAGCAACACTTAATGCCACTACAAGACTTTTATTACCTAGAACTACAAGCAATATAAGAGTTCTTAGTTACAGTTCACAAGGAATATGGCATATAAACGCACAAAGTTATACAGCAATAAAGATGAAAACCATTTGTAGAAACAAGTAGTATACACTTGTTAACATGTATAAGTATTCAAATAATAAATTCAATACATTCAATAAAAATAAAAAGAAACAGAGAAATTGGTAAAAATTTGCCAAGGCTATTGTTATGTGTATTATTACAGGCAAAATGATGTCACAGTAGATAATTCCTAAATTTTGTTTTCATTACATTTCTGAATTGATTTTCAACTGTAATGCATTTACAGTAAATACAAATTTCCATTACAAAGGTAGAAAAATGTTAACTTCCACATGTGCTTATGTCATGGGACAATATTCAAGTGGGAGCTAGTCTACTTAAAAAATTACAAAATCATGATATAACTGGAAAGACATGTATGCTACTCTTAGTCAAAGATCACCATTCAAAATCTAAAAGGTGAAAAATGATACCAAATACTTTGAGATAATACATTCACAAATACACAGAACTATAAGAAGAACTTTGAATAAAACAAATGCTAATAAACATGCTGTTATAACTATCTTGATAATGAATAAATACTTATATAAATGTATGCTTATATAGTTACAATTTGAAAGTCTATAAAGTTGCAATCAGCTTGAAGTACAAATAACTTGAAATAAAAAATAATATAAAGAAAACAATTTGTGATTTAATCTATATTGTAGCAAAAAAGGAAAGACAAAAATAATATATGACATAACAGTAACTTTTCATAGGCAACACAGATGCCACTCATAGTGTTTATGCAAACAACATCTAACCCTAACAACATACTTAAGTACAATGGTAACAATACTTATATTCACTTCTAGTTTACTCTATCAAACTGTTATACCTCAAAAGATATATATGACATTAGTCAGGGGGGCACACGTATACGGGAGCTTACCGCGTTTAAGTGAGAAAGTTGTTGCAAAACTTCAAAGATGGCGTCGTTTGTTGGATTTTCTTAAAGGAAGGGAGAATATTTTCACCCGGTAAGCCCCTTTGTATTTATAATTATTTTAAATGAATACGCTCTCGGCTCTCCGGTGTGTGTGCTTCCCTTGGTTTTTTGTTTCAAGATCGTATGACGTCGGGATAAAAAAGTTATTGAAGGAAAACCGTCCACAAATCTGTTGTCTACTTACGGGACGTTCGAGAAATTGGATGTACAAATATCATTTTCTCTTATAATACACAGTATTGACACACGTGAACAGTAAAATATAAATAAAATCATGATTATTTCATTTTACCTGACGCCGTTTTATCACTGATAATTAATTTATTGGCAAACATTATTGGTTTAACCCCCTTATTTGGAACTGACTTCCTTTTAAGCACATTTTGGGACCTGACTTCCAAATGACAAACAGCTCTTTCATATGTAAAAGAGCTTGACATGATATACCTACCCATCTTAAATAAAGTGTATATGTGTACTTCAATAGTATTGTTTTATAACATGTTACATGGTGCAATATAAGTGTTTTCTTAATCACGTTACTTACTGTAGAATAATAATAATGCTGTTCGAAAAACCGGCCGACCAATTGAATCAATTCACCTATTTTCAAGAAGATGGGTCGTGTGGTGGCTGATGTACGAGATAATAGAACGTTTATCTTTCAGTAATATTATAATTATTTTCATGTATTTTATGACGTGTCGACCTTATTCTGCTATGAACTTTTTTTAACCATTCTTTTACTGTCTTTTCAGATGATGCAGGTTAAAGGGCGAAAATAAGTGCATCTTTCGTTGCAGTATATGTAATGAGGAATTTTACATCAGGGGAGGATGGAGGTATCATGCCCCATTCATGGACCACATGAGTTTAAATGTAGAATATGCAAGAAAGAATCCTTCAACAGAGCCGGACTAAAACAGCAAATAAAAAACACGAACATAACAAAACATGTACAGCTGATGTTTGTAGTGTTTTTGTTTTATTTATAAAGTCAACATAGACACGTCTGACATATAATTGCTATGAGTCAGTGCTACTTACTTACAAGTTTTATTCCGCATATGTCATGATGCTAGTTTCTCGCTTTGTTATGAAAATAAACCATTATCTGTGTTATGTCATTTCTTTCTACGATGTCTCTGCATAAATTTTCAATTGTATTCAGCACTTACATACATGATAAAAAAAGATTTGGGTCGGATTTAATTCGTTATGCATTTGACATATTAACATTTCTTACGATTAGAAGGCAATGTTAGGAACAAACGAAATAATCTTTCTAAGTGAACCAATACTTTATTCCCTCAATACAACAGTAATAAATAATATGTATTCACATGGGTATAAAAGAGAAAAAACATACATGTATAAAAATTATATTGATCACTTCTACTGAAATCATATCGTGTATTGCATTTGCACAAATGCACAAATTCTATCCACTACAAATTCACTTTTTGCGATTATAATATAGTGACCAACTCAGAACTGGTTTAAAAGAAGGTCGTCCAAAATGTGTCACATCAAAGTCACATACATGAATCAGTATCGTTATGGTAAAACGCGTCAAATGTCATTGTATTAAAAAAACAATTCATCTTTAAGTATCATAAAAAAACATCCACCGATATGCATCTTCTAAGCAGATGTCAGGTATTCCAAATTGCTTCATGTATTCCGAATCGCAACTATGGCAGTATTTGGTTACATCAACCTTATACTAATATCAAACCGGCTTTACCCTATTATGTTTTTCATTACACTTTTATTGCACGTATATGTGATTGTTTGGCAAGGTACTTCGACGTAATCTCTTTTGTTTGATTGGTGGGTTTTCATGTACCTATCGCATTCTAGAGCGGTACACACTTCGTTACGCCGTCTTTTTTAATCTTGGCATCCTCCACATATATAACTGGCGTCTAGATATCTGGAAATAGTAAGCATAGTATTCCGTTGGATGCATATTCAAACATAAGTATGTCCATATGTGTTAAAATAAACAGGTAAGAATTACACTGTGTTTATAATACTGTCGAATGTCTTATATTACACACACTAAATGTTAGCGTTAAGTACGCGATAAAACATATAATAATACAAATTAATAATAAAACAATTAATAGAAAAAAGAAAACTCTTGATTTCTTCAAACGAAAATGTTTTCCAAGACATTCGCACCAATGCGGAATTCATTCACGAAAGTTATTTCGCATAAAACCTTGTAACATAGGAAAGAGCTGTTAATCATTTCAAAGTCAGGTCCCAAAATGTGCTTAAAAGAAAGTTTAGTTCCAAAAATGGGGGTTAACCCGTTATAATTCGGCATTAAATGAATTAATAGACATAACAACGCGTCGAAATAAAAAAATATTCGTGATTTATGTTATATTTTACTGTACACATGCACAAATACTGTTTATTATGAGAGAAAATGATATTCGAACATCCAACATCTCGAAGGTCAAGAAATTAAACAACAAATTTGTCGACGGTTTTGCTTCAATAACTTTTTTATTCCGACGTCTACGGTTTTGAAACAAAAAACCGAGGGGAGCACAAACACCGTAGAGCCGAAAGGGATTATTCATTTAAAAGAAATATAAATATAAACTGGCTTACCGGGTGAAAATATCCGCTACTCCTTCACGAAAAACACTTAAACGACGCCATCTTTGAAGTTTTGCAACA
Organism: Dreissena polymorpha; assembly: GCF_020536995.1. Classification (NCBI taxonomy): domain Eukaryota; kingdom Metazoa; phylum Mollusca; class Bivalvia; order Myida; family Dreissenidae; genus Dreissena; species Dreissena polymorpha. Next base: position 11,068,975 of record NC_068358.1, read on the forward strand.
ACTTTCTCACTTAAACGCAGTAAGCTCCCATATACGCGTGCCCCCCTGTTAGTAGTCTGAATACAAAATGTATGCTACAACTAGATGCTAGCATAGTGCCATTGTAATAGTAATAAATTGAAAATAACAAAAAGGAATAGAAAATTATATTGTGTTACTTCTTTCATTTGTTTTCAAAGTATAATAATAACTTTCAATGCCTGATACATACATCTGTTATAATTGACATACACATACTGAAGTTTTTATTTTAAATCATTAGAAATGTTGTTGTTTTTTGGTACAATGCAGAACAATTTACCATGATTTTAACATTGATATACACTGGACATAACAGCTTCATCATATAATGACCTCTGCTATTGTGCCTTCAACATATTCAATATATTAATAACTATATCATTTTAGTGTTTTTTCTTTTAACAAAATTACTTGGCCCAAGGTCTTCTTACTACTGTGGTAAGGGGCCATATGCATTAATATTAATCATGAAGCTGCTTTTAAGCGAAAACCCACGTTGATTTCCCCAGAAAGGAGAAATTGTATCTCAAAGGTAAATATGCATGCAAAAGGACACTGTAAGAAAACAACAAATCTAGCAGGTTTAATTGCTTATCATATTTATTACATCTTTACAATCTTTTTTAGGGCATCTCACACAACTTAGCACTTAACCCTTTCAGTGCGGGAACCAAATTTTGAAGGCCTTTGCAAACAGTTTGGATCCAGATGAGACGCCACAGAACGTGGCGTCTCATCAGGATCCAAACTGTTTGCTTTTCTGATAGTATTCTTTGAAAAATATCGAAGAAAATGCTAATTTTAGAAATTCAGAAGACGACATTTTAGCAGAAGACAAATTTCCCAGCATGCAAAGGGTTAAAGATCCATCAATAGTATGCATGCAGTTTGTCATCTTGCCTTTAGAAACATTAGGAAGTCTACAATGTATTTATTGTTTATTGTTCATTTATCTGTAAGAAAGCTGTTATATAATTTTAACCCTTTGCGTGCTGGGAAATTTGTCGTCTGCTAAAATTTCGTCTGCTGAATTTTTAAAATTACATTTTCGTCGATTTTTTTTCAAAGAATACTATCAGAATAGCAAACAGTTTGGATTCTGATGAGACGCCACGTTCTGTGGCGTCTCATCTGGATCCAAACTGTTTGCAAAGGCCTTCAAAATCCGGTTCCAGCGCTCAAAGGGTTAATAAATCTATTTTACTCAACTTTTTGTTAGAATACATGTATTTCAATGTGTGACTATGAAAAATAAGAATTGATTATTGACATTATAATTATTATCATAATTCATTGGAATCTATATTGATCTTGTTTTAATTGCATGTTTTTCATGAAAATCATTGATCAAACATTTATGATAAGAATATAAGTGGGGGAATTAAGCCACTGGGGAGGGGGAGATTTTTTTAAAGTGAGGTAATTCATTTTGCTGGAGGTAGACATCTTTAAGTGGCAGGTGTTATATAAGATTAAAAATCCTTGTTGTCAGTATAAAATGTTCTTTTTTCTGCTAACATCAAAACTACTTAACATCTATGTGTTTCTCCATAAGAATAACCATGGAAATTGAATTTGGATTTTTATGAAAACTTCTGGCTAATAGACATTTATTCTTATTCCCCATACTGTCTGGGAGTCCATGACTGTTTTTTCTTCTTCAAATGTCGTTGATAGTGTAAGACTTTTTCTTCTTAATCAAACATACAAATGACATGTTGATCTATGGTTTCTCTCCTTCATCCCTCTGCTTCTTGGCAAAGTCAAGGAATACCTGTGTGTGGCAAGTAAACAAACCTTCAAACTTTAGACACCTCTACATACATAGCAAGGCGATGATGATAGTGTGTAAAACTGCTGAATCTGCTAAACATTTGTGAAAACAGGGCTTAATGTATGTGCAAAAAGTGTAGTCCCAGATTAGCCTGTGCAGTCTGCAGAGGCATATCATGGACAACACTTTCCACCTAAGACTTGACTTTTGTTTAGAACAGACACTAATCGAAAGCAGAAGGTATTGTCCCTGATAAGCCTAAGCAGAGTGCACACGCTAATCTGAGACCAAAATTAATGTGCATACCTTAACTCTTTCAGTGCGGGAACCGAATTTTGAAGGACTTTGCAAACAGTTTGGATCCAGATGAGACGCCACAGAACGTGGCGTCTCATCAGGATCCAAACTGTTTGCTATTCTGATAGTATTCTTTGAAAAAAATCGAAGAAAATGCTAATTTTATAAATTCAGCAGACGACATATTAGCAGACGACAAATTTCCCAGCATGCAAAGGGTTAAGCCCAATTTTCCCAGAGCAAGGTTCATATTTATTAATTTACAATGGTTTAATGCTCACCCCACAAAGTATCAAACCATTTTATTTTCTACATTTGAATTAAGCTCAATTGTTATATTCTGGCCTGTGTTTTAAACTAAAAGATATATACAATATTAATACAGAACGCATGAGTAAAATGAGCATCAAGTGTACCAGCTACTGCTAAAAAAAACTAACCTATAATGTAACATAAGCAAGCTGTTTGCTGTAAAGTTACGCAAGGTTTCATTGTCTCCCTATTGGACATGATAACTCCTGACCAGACTTCGTGACTACGGCATTATTTCATGAATTAAGACATGATGATAGAATCAAAATGTATAATATCAGTATATGACAATGGAAAGAATGTCACCTGTTCCAAGGAAGCCTGACTGAAACTGAACTCTTCCACACTATGGACCTTCTTGGCTGCAAAAGAAATATGGTGGTGCTTGGTCCTTTGTGTTGCAATGGTGATAATCACATAACAGACACATGTAAGGCTATTGCTATTACAAGCCTAGGATGATAAGGTCTAAAAAAAAACAAGAGGGCCATGATGGCTCTTGTGCACTCACCTAAGTTCATGGACACATATTGTTAGACATGACCTGATGATCTACTGTTTAACCCCCCTTGAACTAGATTCATACATAGACTGCATATTGTCAAAACATATATTCTTACCAAGTTTCATAAAGATTAAGACACACATAAGACCTCTTAATTGGTAACAAGTTTTTTTTTTTAAGATTTGACATGGTGACCTAGTTTTTGGATGCACCTGATACAATTCTAACTTAGCCAAGACACTGTCATAATATACATTATGACCAAGTTTCATCAAGTTCCGGATATATATGTTGCCTGTTTTTTTTATAAATATATGACCTGGAGACCTAGCCAGACTACTTCTCTTATGTCCATATAATCACTCTGCCAGCTTCAGTACTTGTGTTCTTTTGCAAAATGCTTTGTTTACTTGAAATAAAATATGTTGTCATTAAATTTTAAAATAGAATAATATGTCACAAAAAGGTATGGTATTACAAGAACATCAGTCTCCTTGGTTGATTGAAGTAGGATCACACAAGCAATAAGACTGTACACAACCAACTTGACTGATATACAAGTTTTAAGAACACTATACCTTAGCATAACATTCTATACATGCTTAAAATTTGTCTCTTTGTCCACATTTTCTCGATTTTTGAAATTAAAATTTAAACAAAGAAAACCCCATACTGACAGCCTAACAGAAGCCTACCTTGTTCGAGCACTTTGAACGCACTGGCAAGTGACTTGACGTTGTGTCGGGGCACCTTGAACATGACCCGCTCACTGAACTCCTCAACACACACCACGTCTGGGAAGTGGAGATGTATGTAGTCCTTCAGCTGTACCATGGCCCCACTGTAGTCGGCCTGAAATAGTGCACAGCAGAAACTTGTCTGAAAGATTCCATGCATAACATGCTAGGAAAGTGGCACTGTGTGTTTTCCTTAGGTAGAACTGCAGCTTAAGTTCAGATAGCCTAAGGAAACAAGAAACCGTCGGAGACCGGTTATTCTCCCCAAAGTTTTTTTTTGTCACAATATTGCACTATATATTTAGATAAAAGGAAACGTCTTGAGGGGCAAAACTTTGGACAAAATAATAGGATGGATGGTTTAGCAACTTAAAAATTTCAAAGGGCCATAACTCTCTAAATAAATCATCTAACCAGAACCCACAAATAACATGCGCATCTCCTGAAGGTAGTTAAGCTTCCCATAAAGCTTCATTGAATTCCAGTCAGTAGTTGGGGAGAAATAGCCCGGACAAGAATTGCACTATACGTACAGTTTATAGAAAGTTTCAAAGGGCCATAACTCTGTGAAAAATCATCCGACCATAACCGGCTGATAACATACACATCTCCTGTTGGTAGTGAAGCTTCCCATAAAGTTTCATTGAATTCCCGTAATAAGTTGCCGAGAAATAGCTCGGACAAGAATTGCACTATATGTACAATGCAAAATTTCAAAGGGCCATAACTCTGTGAAAAATCATCCGACGAGAACCGGCTGATAATATGCACATCTCCTCTTGGTAATGAAGCTTCCAATAAAGTTTCATTGAATTCCAGTCATTAGTTGCTGAGAAATAGCCCGGACAAGAATTGCACTATATGTACAATGGAAAATTTCAAAGGGCCATAACTTTGTGAAAAATCATCCGACTAGAACCGGCTGATAATATGCACATCTTCTCTTGGTAGTGAAGCTTCCCATAAAGTTTCATTGAATTCCAGTCATTAGTTGCTGAGAAATAGCCCGGACAAGAATTGCACTATATGTACAGTTAATGGAAAATTTCAAAGGGCCATTACTCTGTGAAAAATCATCCGACCAAAACCCGCTGATAATATGCACATCTCCTCTTGGTAGAGAAGCTTCCCATAAAGTTTCATTGAATTCCAGTCATTAGTTGCTGAGAAATAGCCCGGACAAGAATTGCACTATATGTACAGTTAATGGAAAATTTCAAAGGGCCATAACTCTGTGAAAAATCATCCGACCCGAACCCGCTGATAATATGCACATCTCCTCTTGGTAGTGAAGCTTCCCATAAAGTTTCATTGAATTCCGGCCATTAGTTTCTGAGAAATAGCCGGGACAAAAATTGTGCACGGACGGACACACGGACGGACAGACGAAGCGGCGACTATATGCTCCCCCAAAAACAAATTTTGGGGGAGCATAAAAATATGCGAGTACTGGTAAATATTGTGGATCAGTAATTTGGATAAAGATTGCACATAAGTAATTTTTATGAAAGATTCTACATCACTTATTTTTAATCTGACATATTTCACATTAAGTAATTTGTCTGAGAGAGTAATTTGTAACGTGAGAGACAGGAATTAGTAAAACTATGTCATGACCCATACCCTCTCAAAATATCATGCTGCATTCACAAACCACGATTCGTTAATACCCTGTGCATTAGATTTATTGCAATTATAGCCAAAAGAGTATAGATACTTTTCTAAGTCTTTGGAAGTATCTTTAAGTAACTTAAAAATGCTTCACAGTACAGCTCTGAAGCATGACCTCCTGGTAGCAAGGCAGACACACTATCTACTTGATCTCTGCCATCTCAATGGCTGCCCAGTGCTCTATCAACTGAGCTAGCTAAACTGTTGCATATAAGTTACTGGGCAACTCTTACAGAAGTTCAAAATTAGTTCAGGCGGACAATCGCTTCATTGTAGTTGTAGAATTGATTTTACGTGTATTTGCCTAAAAATATTTGGTGCAACTGCAAGTTCGTGAAATAGAATATAATTTTGCATAATATATTTGAACAAAAGACAAGAGATGTGTTTGTCAGAAACACAATGCCCCCTAATGCGCCGCTTTTTTTTTTTTTTTGGACCTTTGACCTGGAAGGATGACCTTGACCTTTCACCACTCAAAATGTGCAGCTCCATGAGATACACATGCATGCCAAATATCAAGTTGCTATGTTCAATACTTCAAAAGTTATTGCAAAACCTTAACCTTGACAGAATGACTGACAGAAAGACAGACAGACAGACAGACAGACAGGCCAAAAACAAATCGAATGATCGGGGGCATAAAAAGCCCATTATTGGATCAATTTGTTTCATTAAAGAAAAAAACTTTTCCGACATGGATTGTTTACCATTTTTTGCATCCCATTATTGTTTACATCAAAGAAATGCTTTGATCAAATCATTTAGACAAATATATTATAAATATCATCCATAAACGATGTAAGTAGCAAGATGGAAAGGAAATTAATCTAAAAACTAACAAGCCAAGTGAAAATAGCTATATGAACCAGCATAAAACCAGAAAAGCCTGAGTAACTTGCAGTTTGTTCAGATTTTGTGCTTTTTGCTGCTCATCAGTGTATTTAAGGTTAAATTTGATTTTCTAAGGGCCAACAAACACTTCAAAGTGCATCTCTGAGTAGCAAAGGGTGTGTGATAGTACATAAGATAGGCCCTGGATCCTCACCTGTTCTTCTGCCGCCAGTTGAAGTTTGATCTCCAGTAAGTAGCCACTGCCATACTTGTGCTTCAGGTGTTGACTTGACCCAATACACCTGGCAAGGAATTCAGTAGCAGTAGCATTATTATCATTATCAACAAATGAATTTACGGCTAAGCAGATATTGATTCATCTTCCTGTTTATCAATGGGTCTACAGAGCAATGGATAATGTTGCCATGTGCTTTTATTTATATACAAACCATTTGATGGTGAATACTCTAAAATTCTATTTAGAAGCAATATGCTAGATGAATGGCATGTATAGGTTTAACTGCAGATTGTGTTTCAAATAGGATTTTTTTCACAAGTAAGGATTTCATTTTTTAACTGTGACCTTAATGCGGCTAACAATCAAGAAATGTTGATAGGAAAATACTATATACATATATGCAAAGCATTTGCAGAAATTTCTACAAGGCTACAACATATCTGCAAGGGGCATAAAATGCTTGCGTTTTTGACGTTAATCTAATCCTAAACAAGCAAATACGTTGAATTGATATCCCCCGCCATATGAATTTTAATTATGGATGGGTGTAGACCTTTGACCACAATGTGTGACCTTGACCTTAGCCCCTAGGATTATGGGTGTTGAATGTGAAGCAACCCCAGATGATAGAGAACAACTATAGCCAGTTTCATGGCATAGTAAAGGAATGACTAAATAATGAATAATTGATCAAATTTGTGATCTTTGACCTCAATGTGTGACCTTGACCTTAGCCCCTAGGATTATGGGTGTTGAATGTGAAGCACCCCCAGATGATTGAGAACAACTATGGCAAGTTTCATGGCTCTGGCTCATGTGTCAATGGAGATAAAGCTGTAAGCTTATATTAAAAAGCATTTTTTCAAGATACAAAGGGCCATAACTCCGTTATTAACAGATGGTGTACAATGCCATTTGGTGTGCATCATCCTGTTAGCCATAAACATGCTCATACCAAATTTCAATGAAATCTGCCAAAGCGCTTCCAAGATATGGCTACGGACGGACGGAAGGACGGACAGAAAGACGGAAGGACGGAAAGACAACGCCAAAACAATATCTCTCCGCCTGTGACGGGGGATAATAAGTTATTTCTTAAAAATATTCTAATTTACAACCACTGTTTGGGCACTGACAACACTAACATTTATAACAGCAAAAAACAATGTTTCCAGCCAGTCAAAATTCATTGAATTGATATCCACCGCAAATATTCTTCTGGACACATAAGTGTTATATTTGACACTCAAAAAAGCATTTTTTCAAGATACAAAGGGCCATAACTCCGTTATTAACAGATGGTGTACAATGCCATTTGGCGTGCATCATTCTCTTATTGATATACATGACCATACCAAGTTTCAATAAAATCCGCCAAAGCACTTCCAAGAAATGGCTCCGGACACAAAAAAAGCATTTTTTCAAGATACAAAGGGCCAAAACTCCGTTATTAACAGATGGTGTACAATGCCATTTGGCGTGCATCATTCTCTTATTTATATATATACTCATACCAAGTTTCAATGAAATCCGCCAAAGCACTTCCAAGGTATGGCTCCGGACAGACGGGCGGACGGAAAGACGGACGGACAACGCCAAAACAATATCCCTCTGCCTATGGCAGGGGATAACAAACAAAAAAGAGCTTGATAATAATCAAAAGTCAGAACAAAGGACTAAAAAGTGTTCAATCCCTATGCTGTCCTACTCACTGTATCTTTCCGTTGACCATGATGGCGATGCGTGAACAGAGGGCGTCAGCCTCCTCCATATAGTGGGTAGTGAGGATTGCACCTCTGTCCTGGTCCTTGAAACTGGCCGTGATAAAGTCCCTGAAATGCACATATGCTGGCAGCGTCAGGCCTTTCCATAGGATTGTGTTATGGCGCAGGGGCAAAGAAGCTGTTCAAGCACAGATGGCAAAGGTCTTGAGTATTTTTTAATGTAAGAAGTCTTACATTAATTTCTTACTTCATTCGCACTTTGGATCAAAAGTAGGGGGAGAATGGCCGTCAAAACATGAGATGTTTGTAATACATAATTGATCCTGACTAGAAGCAAACTTGTCAATAAATGCCAATAATATCCTCACAAGTAACCAGCATACCAATTGAATTTGGAAAGATCTAAACTCTAGATATCAAGCGAAACTGACATGGCTTACAAACACACTAACAGGTGCAAAGAAATATACACTACTTCAAATGGGCGCAAAGTGTCGTCCTAAATTACCCTTGCAGTCCCCAGCTAATCTGGGACGACAGTTTACTCACATGCATTAAGACTAGTGTTCCCAGAGTGTGGCTCAATTAGCAGACACAAAAAGCAGATCAAGTATAGAAAAATATCATTATTTCTATGACTGTATGTACGTACCAGAGGAAGCGTTTGGACTGGGGATCCAAACCAGTGGAGGGTTCATCCAGCAGCACAACTCGTGGGTCTCCCAGCATGCTCATGCAGTAGCTTAGCTGTAATGTGTCATATCCTTTCTGAGTCCTGGGTAATTTTCATTAAGATGCTACATCTCAAATGTTATATAAATGTTTTGACCATGACTCATTATAAACATAATTATTAACCTTTGGTTTATATTTTGTTGCTTTTTTTCAAATGTTTATTTCTGTGACCATCAAAGTAATCTATTGTGTTGATTGTGCCAGTCATGATCAATGTACCCATGAAGTTTCATGATCCTAAGCCTAAGCGTTCATGAGTTATCATCCTGAGACCATCTTGTGGACGGACCGACCAACATGTGGAAAACAATATACCCCCTCTTCTTCGAAGGGGGGCATAAAAATGTCAACAGACATGGAGCATGGAAAGTGTTACTTACAAACAATAAAGAGGAGGAAATAATGTTTGTATTTGATAAGAACGTATAAAGTTATTTTGAATTTACCTGTTTAATCGCATTTTTGATCAGTAAATGATGGTGACTATGTTAAAACTTTTCACCAGAACAAACTGGATTATGTGCGAACATTGTGTCAAGTGTTTTTACACGATCTCTATCAGCAAGACTCAAAAAGGACCCACAACTAAACACAAACAAGCCATAAAAGCAGTCACAATAATTTTTTTTGTTAACTTACACAATGAAATATTTTGCTCATAAAGATTGTCACCATGTGTGAAGATCAGCAAGTGTCATTCAGATTGAATTAAACATGTAACAAAGGGCTTTTACTATAAACAACTGTGGTAGTGCAGTCTCGTTCGCTTATGCAAGTGAACCTGTCACGGGACAGTTACGAGTTATGTAACTTTGTGAGCACTTATGTAATACGGAAATATTTATCGAGTCTAATTAAAGAACACTTATTTCTAACACACTTACTTGTTGTAATTCAATTAACTAAAGGCGTCCAGTCAGATACGCCTGAATACACTCAAAGAATTAATCTATAAGTGAAAACCAAAGCAGCTTTAATGAAAACTAGAGCTTTGTGACAGACGTGACAAATACTCCCACATGCCACACTGACACAGAATATTTTACATGTTGTCTTTACAAAAAACAGCCGACAACATGCTCAATGTTTAAACCGCACTTAGTGACCCAAGGACCTTAAGTTTTTGACCCGGCATAACCCATGTTTGAACTTGACCTACACATCATCTAGAAACAACTTCTGACCAAGTATGGTGAAGATCAGATGAAAACTACTTGAATTAGAGAGCGGACATCATGCTGAATGTTAAATAACGCCCTAAGTGACCCCGTGAGCTAGTTTTTGGCTCAGCATGGCCCATATTCAAACTTGGCGTGGAGTTCATAAAACTTCTGACCAAGATTGGTAAAGATATTGGATGAAAACTACTTGAATTAGAGAGCAGATATGCTGAATGTTTAAAACGCACTTAATGATCCATTGACCTAGTTTTTGATCCGGCATAACCCATATTCAAACTTGATCTAGACATCATCTAGATACAACTTCTGACCAAGTTTGGTGAAGATCGGATGAAAACTACTTGAATTAGAGAGCGGACACCATGCTCAATGTTTAAAACGCACTAAGTGACCCCGTGACCTAGTTTTTGACCTGCCATGACCCATGTTCGAACTTGGCCTAGACATCATCTAGATACAACTTCTGACCAAGTTTGGTGAAGATCGGATAAAAACTACTTTAATTAGAGAGCGGACACCATGCTCAATGTTTTAAAACGCACTAAGTGACCCCGTGACCTAGTTTTTGACCTGCCATGACCCATGTTAGAACTTGGCCTATACATCATCTAGATACAACTTCTGACCAAGTTTGGAGTTTGGTGAAGTTCTGATGAAAACTACTTTAATTAGAGAGCGGACAACATGCTCAATGTTTAAAACGCACTAAGTGACCCCATGACCAAGTTTTTGACCCGGCATGACCCATATTCGAACTTGACCTAGACATCATCTAGATACAACATCTGACCAAGTTTGGTGAAGAGCAGATGAAAACAACTTGAATTAGAGAGCGGACACTTAATACAGACCAACAGACAGACCGACAGACCGACCGACAGACAAGCTCACTCCTATATACCCCTCTAAAGTTCGTTTGTGGGGGTATAATAACTAACTTTAGTCTAAAGAATCTATGCATCATTAAAAATGAACAAATACAGCAAATACTTTAATGAATGTAAAAAGAAGTTCACAATCTGTAAAAAAAACTGATATAAATATTAGTAACTGTTAGTGTAGAATTTGCATTTACAAATTTAATTTATAAAACAAGGGACAAAATTGTCACAAAACCAGGTTTTCATTGTGAAAAAAAAATCTGATAAAGGGAGAAAACTCAAACTGAACTTTTGAAATGACCAAAAAAAATTAACCCCCTTTGTAAGTTTTTTTTTTTTTTTAAATCTATTTTTAGTCGTGGCGACCTTGACATTGGAGATATTGACGTGATTCTTTCGTGGGACACACCGTCCCATGATGGTGAACAAATGTGCAAAATGATTTTAAAATCTCACAATGAATGACATAGTTATGGCCAGGACAAGCTCATTTATGGCCATTTTTGACCTTTGAACTCAAAGTGTGACCTTGACCTTGGAGATATCGACGTAATTATTTCGCGCGACACACCGTCCAATGATGGTGAACAAATGTGCCAAATGATTTTAAAATCTGACGATGAACGACATAGTTATGGCTCGGACAAGCTCATTTATGGCCATTTTTGACCTTTGAACTCAAAGTGTGACCTTGACCTTGGAGATATCGACGTAATTATTTCGCGCGACACACCGTCCAATGATGGTGAACAAATGTGCCAAATGATTTTAAAATCTGACAATGAACGACATAGTTATGGCCCGGACAAGCTTATTCCGCCAGCCCGCCCGCATTCGCCAATCTAATAACCAGTTTTTTCCTTCGGAAAACCTGGTTAATAAGTCTGACTTAATCTTAAGAACACAATTTATGGAGAGTTGACAACTCCAGTGACTCAATTGTAAAAAATAAGAAGAATTTACAAAAGTTATTTTAATCAAAAGAGTCTTTCTAATTTAGAAAATGCCAAATAACAAGGTTGCCATGGAAACAGTTTCATAGCACAGTAGTCTGCTAAATACACCAAAACACAGTAGGTTAACTTGGCTTATCAATAAAGATAAAAAATAAGGCTCTACAGTGCATAAGTACATGTAAAGTTATTTGATGACATAGGTTTACTAAATTGCATGCAAACTACTGTCTTTATGTACACCACATTTTATGAAAGAAGTCCCAGGTTTATACAAGGGAGTTAACTATTACATGTAGTTAACTATTAGAAAGTATGTACAGGTTATCTTTCTTTAACATTATGTCTTATCACAACTAGAGCTTTGTCACAGATGTGACGAATACCCCCACATGCCACATTAACACATAATATTTTGCATGTCGTCTTCTCAAAAAACAGCGGACACCATACTAAATTTATAAAACGAACTAAGTGACCCCTTGACCTAGTTTTTGACCCAGAAAGGCCCATGTTCTAACTTGGCCTTAACATCATCTCCATAAAACTTCTGACCAAGTTTGGTGAAGATCGGATGTAAACTACTGGAATTATAAAGCGGACACCATGATGAATGTTAAAAAACGCACTAAGTGACCCCATGACCTAGTTTTAGACCCAGAATGGCCCATGTTCAAACTTGTCCTAGAGATCATTTAGATAAAACTTGTGATTAAGTTTGGTAAGGATTGGATGAAAACTACTTGAATTAGAGAGCAGACAACATGGTGAGGTTTAAAACGCAATAAGAAACCCCATGACCTAGTTTTTGACCTGGCATGACCCATATTCAAACTTAACCTAGACATCATCTAGATACAACTTCTGACCAAGTTTGGTGAAGATTAAGGGTATCACGTTTACAGGTTTTTCTAAACGTTTAAACAAATTAAATAAACAGAACGTTACCGTTTAAACGGTATCCCTATGTCCGTTTTAAAAGCATCAGTGCCATCGCATCTCCAAACTGAAAGTAGCAATTATTTCCGGAAGTTATATTTAGTGCATATCCCATTTGCACAATGACGTCATATTAAAACCAACTGTTCTCGTCGTTGTCGAACCATTGGGTTACACATTGTCTACTTACATGCCGTAATATTTTGTAACAAAGACGAATTAATATCGAACCAACATTCCTTAAATAAGAGTAAACCGGTTTAAAAATTGTCATTGTTTTACTTAACACGATGGACATCAAAAGATGCATACTTTAATTTATGTAAAAATATTCCTATACGGAGATTGTTCGCCATATCTCTTGAAATGAATGCCGATGAAGAAACGTCGGAAAAATTTTCTTGTGCACTTCGTGCCGACGCGCGTCAAATGGTCAAGACGATTCGGGTCATGCTCATGCAACAAAAGGCGGGAATTTCGTGATGACGCGCGTTAAATATTCAAGATGTCTAGTCCGTACATGGTGTATTGTTATGTTTACAGTATTGTGAATAAGGGGTATGTGGTGCACGTGATACAAATAGTTTTTAATACGAGTCTTTTTCAGCAGCTGTTAACAAGCTTTGTAACGTCGTAACGTAATGAACTAAACTGATTTATATTGATATTGACTGTCGTTTAAAGGTTAACAGTTTTTGAAAATGTTTTTGACCACAACACGAAATGCGACTGTTTAAACGTGATACCCTTAGTGAAGATTGGATAAAAAACTACTTGAATTAGAGAGCGGACAACATTGTGATGTTAAAAACCAATAAGTGACCCCGTGACCTTGTTTTTGACCCGGCATGACCCATATTCAAACTTGCCCTAGACATTATCAAGATACAACTAATGACCAATTTTGGTGAAGATTAGGTAAAAACTACTTGAATTAGAGAGCGGAAAACATGGTGAGGTTTAAAACACACTAAGTGACCCCATGACCTAGTTTTTGACCCGGCATGGCCCATGTTCGAACTTGACCTACACATCATCTAGTGACAACTTCTGACCAAGTGTGGTGAAGATCAGATTTAAACTACTTGAAATAGAGAGCGGACACCATGCTTAATGTGTAAAACGTACTAAGTGACCCTGTGACCTAGTTTTTTATCTGGCATGGTCCATGTTCGAACTTGGCCTTCAGATCATCTAGATAAAACTTCTGACCAAGTTTGGTGAAGATCGGATGAAAACTACTTGAATAAGAGAGAGGACACCATGCTTAATGTTGAAAAACGCACTAAGTGACCCCGTGACCTAGTTTTTGACCCGGCAAGGCCCATGTTCAAACTTGGCCTTAAGATCATCTTGATACAACTTCTGACCAAGTTTGGTGAAGATCGGATGAAAACTACTTGAATTAGAGAGTGGACAACATGCTGAATGTTTAAAACGCACTAAGTGACACCGTGACCTAGTTTTTGACCTGGTAAGGCCCATGTTCCAACTTGGCCTAGACATCATGTAGATACAACTTCTGACCAAGTTTGGTGAAGATCGGATGAAAACTACTTCAATTAGAGAGCAGACACTTAATACGGACTGACAGACAGACCAACAGACCGACCGACTGACAAGTTCACTCCTATATACCCCCCTAAACTTCGTTTGTGGGAATATAACTAGACAGTTCACATGTTTTGCCTATATACATATAGAAAAAATTGCCCCAACCCCTGGTGGCCATGTTTTTCCACTGATCTGGACCATTTTCGATCTCAACTGTCATATCTAGAAAACACATGTTCTGACCAAATTTCATGAAGATTGGACCAAAAATGTGACTTATAGAGTGTTCACATGTTTTCACTATATACATATATAGAAAACTGCCCCGCCCCCTGGCGGCCATATTTTTTCACCGATCTGGACCATTTTCGAACTCGTCCGAGATATCAATTAAACCAATGTTTTGACCAAGTTTCATGATGATAGGGCAAAAATTGTGACTTCTAGAGTGTTCACAAGGTTTCTCTATAGCCATATAAGGAATACTGCCCCGACCCTGGCGGCCATGTTTTTCAAGGGACCGGAACAATTTTCAAAATATCATTAAGACAAACATTTTGACAAAGTTACATGAAGATTGGGCATCAAATGTGACTTCTATAGTGTTCACAAGGTTTTTCTTTTGTTTGACCTAGTGACCTAGTTTTTGATCCAGCATGACCCAGTTTCTAACTCAGGCGAGACATCATTGTGACAAATGTTTTGACCAAGTTTCATGAAGATTGGACAATAAATGTGGCCTCTCGAGTGTTCACAAGGCAAAATGTTGATGACGAACGCACGACGGACAAAAGGCGATCCCAAAAGCTCACCATGAGCACGTTGTGCTCAGGTGAGCTAATAAAAGTGCAAAACCAATTGCCTGTTTCAAGAACCAGTGAACTTGACAATCAAAATGGTGACCTAAATATTAAAAGGCATCTCTTGCTTAGAAATAATTTTTTTACCAAATTTCATGATCTTAGTTCAATGTATTTTCAAGATATCCTAAAGAAACCAATTCACTATGACAAGCTTCTTTCACCTTTTGACCTCATAACCAAACTATCTTGTTTTCCTTACAAGCAGCCATCATTCTAATTTCTATGGTGTATGTAAAAAAGTAATTTAAATATTGCACAGAAACAAAAGGTCTACAGACCAACAGAACTTTCGACAGACTTATGGAATGACGAATGAAAAGAATCAAAGCCCCACTTCTTGGAAAGGTGTAATAATTACGACCCTCTCTTTTCGCAAAGGACCTAGACACTAAAATAAAGGAGGCCGAACATGACTTTGAAAATATAGGGTAGAGAAGACACCGAGATTTATGATAAAAGCACAATTTTCAATCCAGTGTTGAGTACCTTTCTTTTTGTTCCGCCAGACAATTTTTTCGTTATTTTCTTGACATGTTCTTCTAACTTTAGATTTCCAATGAAGCTAAAAATGGAAAAATATATTGTTACATGATAAATCATCGTTCTTACTAGATTTCTTCAAAGAACGTCACTATGCGCATACCTTGAACAATATAAGATAACATTTTCAACATACAATGCAAGTAAAGTTAATTATCATTACAAAAAGACATACACTTATGAACACTTACATGTGACGATGTGAATTTAATATGAAAACACATTATTCATTTCTGGCATACAAATAACAAATAAACTGTGACTCTGTAACACAAGAACAGGTACACAAAACGTATTCCTTTTTTTAATTCTGAGTAAAAATAACATAGGGTCAAAACACTATTATGTAACACAGCAATTTTTTAATATATATGATGTAAAGCAATAAAAATACATCAAGAACTAAGCATGAAAGTATCATATCTACCTAGCATTTCAATAGCCAATACAATAATTCCCTACTCCCCCAGCTACCAGTACATGAATGCCATAAAGCAATTCAAGACACAAGTGACATAAACATAGATTGGCAGGCCCTTTCTGTACATAGATTTTCAGGCCTGGTGATTACAAGTTTATATGCCATTTTACTCTCTTAATAACCTCACTGAAAAAAACCAACTGGTCCATAAAGAAGTGCAAGCTTACAAGTCCATCAGGGGTTTTAGCTGCTTGGCAGGGATGCCACGTATCCTGGCGTAGCAGTCCAGGTGCTCTTCTAGGGTGATCAGGTCCCACAGGGCGTCGTGCTGGGGGCAGAAACCCATTGCCTGGAACGCTTCAGACATGTTCGAGTGGATACTGTGACCTCCAATATAGACCTGGAATGACAGATGAAATTCAAGTAGATTATTTGTTGCAGTTTTGGGGCATACATTAAATGAGATTTTTACTGAGATATCCAATAAACACCTGTCAGGATAGACAGAGATTCCTGTAAAACTTGTGTTGCAATTTTGGATCAAAACAATTTACACTGTTTAATTACTTGCAATAAACACCTGCAAATTCAATAGAGAATTATCGTATTTTTTTAATGTTTTCTTTGTCGTAATTTTCTGTATTGTTCCCTTTGATTTGAATGTCTTTGTCATGCTCAACTGTATATTTATTACTTCAATTGAGTTACATGTTTTTAAAATACAGTAATAAAAGCTAATTACAAATCTCTTGTAGAAGAAACAGAGCGTACAAATTCACATACATTTTATTGCACCAGTTAAACAAATATAGAACACTGGTATTCTCAACTTAAGCAGGTGGATATTTAAATTATGTTCACATTTTACCAAGCTTACTTAAACCAAAACACACAAACAATTAATCTTCTCCCAAATATAAACAGCCCCCAGCCCTTTCCCTTGCCCCTACCTCTCCCTTTGTAGGTGTCATGTCAGCAGTGATCATGTTGAGTGTGGTCGTCTTTCCTGCCCCGTTAGGTCCCAGAAGCCCAAACACCTGACCCTTGTTTACAGTGAACGAAGAGTTTCTAACTGCAACATGACCTTCACCCTCCTCCTTCTTTTTAAATAACGAGGTTATCATGGATGTCTGATTGTTAAACCTTTTGTTGAGCCCTCGAATCATACAGACTGGCATCTGAAACAATATGCTTCTTGATTTGGGTCAAGGACATGGCCTTCTATTTTGGAATAATACATGTATATGGACAAAACTGAAAACAGAAAATTTAATCAATTTAAAGAAATACTATATCGGATCATAATTTGTAGAATATAAACAGTTTTGTCAGGCCTTACAAAGAAAAGGATTTTACAGTCCAGAAATATTTCCAGAACAGAAACATAACAACTCTTTAAAGAATTTCCAACATAATATTCAATATCATCAATTAATAAATGGAAATGAACATATGTTTTTATTTGTTCTTTCCTTTCCTAAATTGGTAAATCTTTTCTTGACAAAATCATTTGATGACAATCCTATGACCTTTTACTAAAATGGAAAACAAAAGAGCGAACTTCTCTCAACATATGCCCATTTAAGGTTTTGGTTACATTCATCAAGTTGAAGGAATATAGGATTTACCAAACTTTTAGACACTAGACAAGTAAGTGTTAGTTACTTCCACCAAGTGTTTCTTTTTTGCTATAGGCTTTGAGCTTATGATTAACCCTTTGCATGCTGGGAAATTTGTCGTCTGCTAAATTTCTAAAATTAGCATTTTCTTCAATTTTTTTTCAAAGAATACTATCAGAATAGCAAACAGTTTGGATCCTGATGAGACACCACGTTCTGTGGCGTCTCATCTGGATCCAAACTGTTTGCACAGGCCTTCAAAATTCGGTTCCCGAACTGAAAGAGTTATATACATACATATTTGAGATGACTATTATGTAACATGCAACATAATTTAAGAAGTATCTTAGTAACAATAAAGAAGAAATCTGTAAGTATTATGTATTATTTTATACTAATATTAATCAATCATAGTTTCCCAAAAGCTCACCTTAAGCATGTTGTACCAAGGTGAGCTCATAACAGCTTCAACTTTGCTTTTTCAGGCAAAACAATTTGTCAAGGTATTCCCTGTATAATGTAAGTCTGTGTAAAACTGGTGACACCAAGACAGGGCTAGTTTTGACCCCAGGAGCACACTTAGAACAAACTTTGTAAAGGGCTTGCAGTTTCAGACAAGAAGATTTTTGAAGGTATTCTCTAAATAAGTATTTCTACGATTTTAAGACGTTTTTTCCCCCGATTTTTTAAGGCATAAAGTTGGGGGGTCGTCTTATAAGAGCAGTTTTTTTAGTGATATTTGTGAAGTGATAACCGTATTTCTGATGAAGACAAGAACCTACTTTCGTTTAGATAAGTGATTTGCAGCTTATATCATTATGTTATTTTATATTATAAATGATATGTCTGTTTGGAATACTCGCTAGTTTATTATCCAATAAAAATTAAAGATATAAATTTATTTAAGCAAATGTGCACTAAGATATGCACTACCGGTAGGTCTGATATCAAAACTTTGTGTATTGGGACAAACATGGGAATACCTCATATATGTTCTAGTACCTTTTAGATGTGCATGTTATATTGTTAATATGTGGGTAAATGACAAAATCTTTATATAATACCTCTTCACGTAGTAACTGAAAATTTACCAGGCATAAAAGAGATTATAAAAGAGATGAATTTATGCAAAGAAAAGGCAATAACAAGGTTTCCAGAGAACTGGTTTAAAATTAAATTATGTGGGAAGCCAGTAATGAATTTTTTTTAATTTTTTTTGAAATCTTATGTCCAACATATATTATTGTGCAAACGGTTTGTTTAACCCATTTATGCTTAGCGTCTAGAAAAAAGGCCTTGGCAAACAGCGTAGACCCAGATGAGACGCCGCATGATGCGGCATCTCATCAGGGTCTGCGCTGTTTGCTTAAAGGAATTTCTGTAAGAAATATTCTAAATATAGAAATAACTAGACCAGACACCTCTAATTTTGGAAATTAATTGATCCAATTTAGAAGGATGGGAGAGTCCACTAGGCATAAATGGGTTAACAGTTGAAAAGGTATATGATTAAACAAATGATAATCATAACAATCCCTCAATTGTGAATATCGCATGAACAAGTCTCAACTCAATTGTGAATATCGCATGAACAAGTCTCAACTCAATTAAGAATATCGCATGAACAAGTCTTAACTCAATTGTGAATATCGCATGAACAAGTCTAAACTCAATTGTGAATATCGCATGAACAAGTCTCAACTCAATTGTGAATATCGCATGAACAAGTCTCAACTCAATTGTGAATATTGCATGAACAAGTCTCAACTCAATTGTGAATATCTCATGAACAAGTCTAAACTCAATTGTGAATATCGCATGAACAAGTCTCAACTCAATTGTGAATATCGCAAGAACAAGTCTAAACTCAATTGTGAATATTGCATGAACAAGTCTCAACTCAATTGTGAATATCGCATGAACAAGTCTCAACTCAATTGTGAATATCGCATGAACAAGTCTTAACTAAGTCATTGTCATTTCTGCTTGAACATGCAAATTTGTTGAAATGATATCCTTCACCAAATATATTTTGTTCATGGATGGGTGCGAATCCCTTGATATATGGTATAATCATAAGAAGTAATTAGTGTAGGGTAATTGTTTTCATGCATTGCAATTCTCCTGATTGATATATATACACCCATACAGTATCATGTTGAAATCTTGTAGAGTATCTGAGATAAAGCCTTGAAAAGCTACATCATAAAAAAACAACAAAGGTTGATCACTCTTAGTTGAGAAAGTGTAGTTTTATGGTTCTTGTGCAAGGCACTACTTCCTATTGATTTCTACACACCCATGACGTTTCATGTTGAAATGTTGTATAGTATCTGAAATATAGCCACAAAATGTTCAATTATACAAAAACATCAAAGGGTAATAACTCTTATTTAAGAAAGTGAATACATGTAGTAAGGGTTCTTAAGCATGGTACTTCTCATTGATATCAATACACCCATGAAGTTTCATGTTGAAGTCTTGCATGGTATCTGACACATAGCCATGAAAAGTTACATCAAATCAAAACAAAAACAAAGAACAATTACTTTTATTAACGAAAGTGTAAGTGTAAGGTTATGGTTGTTGTGCATGGTACTTCTCCTCATTAATATATATATATATATAAATATACCTAGTAAGTTTCATGTTGATATCATATATAGTTTCTGAGATATAGCCCTAAACAGGTTTTTTGACAGAAGGACAGAAAACACCAATTCTTTATCACTCTGCATTATGCCATAAAACAACATTAACAGCTGTATTCATGCAGAAACTTAAGTTCAAGGCCTTTTCCCTACTTTTTTCAAAAATTTCTACACTGTCAGTTTTCAAATCAAACACTGCAACAATACTCGACAAATATGGAAACAATTTAACTGTAAAAGTTAGACTGTTTTGGTTCATAACTGTCAAAAGTGAACGTTTCACGGATTTTCATCTAAGTGTCATCACTTATTTAGCATACGTACAGGCCCAATTTGTGTAAAATTATTGTCAATTAACACAAAAAAGTTAATTCTACTTGTTTGCATACATAATTTTAACCAGAAAATCCATTTAACCAACTTTGTTTTTTTAGTGAGAAAGTTGGTCAAGCTCTCAATTTATACATGGTTAAGAGAGCATGTGTAGGGGATAGATCTTATGAGAGCTGGAGAAGTGCGGAGGTCTCATGAAGCTGGGAGAGTTGAACATTTCTACAAGAGCTGTGGCGTCTGGGTTAACAAAATGGATAAGAGGGGACGAGTGTTCACTGATTGAGTTGTGCAGCTAAGCAACGTCAGCTATGGTAACGGCAAGGACGGGTGACTGTGACTCACATCAACACAGTTACTTACATGTTCCAATTCAAATAAACGATCCTGAACAAACGGAACCATTACATTTCACATAACAAAATATGCACATGTTTATAAGTGTGTTAATAACTACATAAACACAAGCTTTCCCCTTTTGAAAGTTCAATTGACTACATGGTTTACTCTAATTTCATAATGAGGATCAACTAAGAATATGAAACTTGTGTATGAATGGGAATACCGTAATTACTCTATGTTTTCGGACACTCTTAAGTTTTTGGACACCACCTTTTTTAGCAAAAATAATTACTTTTCCTGACTCTTAATTTTCGGACACACGAGTTTTGGTCCATAATTAATGTCTCCAAGTTTTCGGACAGTATATTTTACAGCGCTACTTTACCAAATTTGTGTCCTTTTTTCAACATCAAATGACACTTGGATCATGAGGTTTTACAACCAAATTAACATCATAAACATGGCAGGTGAGTGCCTGAGGGCAACGGACAATTACATTTGCGTTATTGGATAAATAACCTTGTAAACCAGTATTAAACAATTGTTTAATGACAAATACTAAACGCTTCAAAGTGTGATGCACCCTATTCCAAGTTTTACGAACAATGGAACGTGTTAGACAACAACTATCGGAAATGAACAAACAAAGAATTCAAAGTTTGCTTTTTTATTGCGTCAATTACAGGTTCATACTAGGGAGTATTGGTACATCACATGCTCATCTATGAACTCGTTGGTCAAAGTACAACCTTGTAGTAACTTTCTGTCAAATAAATTAAGCATTTAAAAGTATTTAAAATGCAGTGCAAACATATATAACTCAAACTGTAATTTATACTATACAGCATAGTATTTTACAAGCGTGTGATATTACCGGTAGTCGTTGATACAATTGACGCTATTTCCAACATTTCAATTTTCGACTCAAAGTTTTCGGGCACCAGTATTTTGTGAATATTTAGCGTATTTTTTTTTTCGGACATGAACAAAACTATTTATTTTTAAGTGTCCGAAAACATAGAGTAATTAGGGTAGTTCTATGAGTGGATTTATTAACTTATGATCATTATCTCTCTGTACTCAATCATTTTACAATTTGGACAGAAATGTTAACTCAACAAATACAGGTTATAATTGGAAGGAGAATCCAGCATTATGCAAGTAAAAACCTCACTTTGATAATATGATATATTTATGCGACCTTACATAAACTGTCAATGATGTTGGCACTCAATGTTTTTGACAGGTCTTTTATTGTGTGGCACAGCACCATGCTGAATTTCTGAAGTGCCACTTTGCCATTTTCAAATGCAAAAGCCGTCACACGCCCTTATTGGTAACATCTTAACTGCCTCGATCATGACCAAACTTTTAAGCTGAGTAGTAGCAGAATATTGTTTCAAGGTAGCGAAGATGCACGCTGTTGTGAATTAGTCATGGGTGGATCCCCTATTACACCGCTTTGAAGCCATATATTTGACCTTTGACCTTGAAGGATGATTTTGACCTTTCACCACTCAAAATGTGCAGCTCCATAAGATACACATGCATGCCAAATATCAAGTTGCTATCTTCAATATTGCAAAAGTTATTGCAAAAGTTTAACCAAGGTTAAAGTTTGGAGACAGAATGACAGACAGGCCAAAAACAATATGCATAAAAACAAGTGTAATCCTCATGGAAATTGTGCATTTCATGTATAATACAGTAATTTCAAAACATTTATAATATCAATAAAACAAGCTGTATCTTCATTGGTGTTTTAGATACTTATTGAAATAATTATTGTACCGTATACTAATTAAACAAAATGTGAATTAAAAATTTAGTCTGACACATACGATTTTACTCTGCCATCATAGCTGCGCACATGTCTCTCACATCATTTTAAGCAAGATTGCGGACAACATAGAAAATACATTGTGACTCTCAGCAAAAATGACAAATAACAATTAAATTAACGATTGACACCATAGTTATTAGGGATTAATGAAATGGCTGTGATAATTAACAATGCATATAACGTTTTAGATACAAACAACAAACTACTTATTTATTAGTTATCAAGTTATCAATTATTTATATAGTGGATGTATGTTATGGAAACGAGTGTTTGCAAATTGGCGTCCAGTTAACTCACAAAGTTCAAACATCTGACAAGATTATCATTAGAATTATAATGTTGTATAAAATAGTTAAAGTAAGTTAAATTCATAAATTACACTCTAGTGTTTTTGTTTATATTTAAATATTTGTTCCCGCATCTGCCAATTATGCAATAACATGTTCCTACCAAAAACTGGTTTTCATGGAACGTTTGGCCCTGCTTTGCCTAAACTGTGCTTTAAAATGCCCTTTTTGAATGTACTGCACCATCCCCCTTCGCCCTACTGGGAAAACCACTAGCACTTTAAAGGTTTAACATTAATATGAAAAATTGTTATTATAACAAGATTGCCTGAAAGTCACTCACCTGATATTTAAAGGAACTGACATGTTCTGTGAAGCCACAAGATATCATTAGAACAAATGTTCTGACCAAGTTTCATGAAGAGTGAACTATAAATAACTTTAAGAGTGCTTACAAGTTTTACTATAGCCAAACAAGGATAAATTCCAACCCCTGGAAACCATGTTCTTCAACAGACTACACTTATTTTCAAACTGATCCAAGATATCATTAAAACAAATGTTCTGACAAAAAGTTATAGAGATTGGAGAATAAATGAGTGTTAACAAGATTTTACTATAAAAATATTTAAAACAAGAGGGCCAAGATGGCCCTAGTTCGCTCACCTTAGAGGAGTCAGTTCATTAAATCTTGACCTAATGTCAAACATGACCTAGATATACAAACATGACCTAAATATTGACCAGACAAACATCCTGGTCAAGTTTCATCATTATTGAACCAAAACTCTGGCGTAGGGAGTGTTTTTGTTTTTGTAAGATTTGAAATGGTGACCTATATTTTGAGTTGACCCCCCCCCCCCCCCCCCCCAAACATCAAACTTTGCTTACAAGGATTTTGTATAATATAATGACAATTTGGACAATCTAAGGGCAATAATTATGGCATTAATTATGTGATTTTGCTCATCATCAAACTTGACTGAGATCTTTCAGCAACTTTGATAAAGAATGCTTGAAAAATGTGAATGCTAGAGTGTTTACAAACCAAATGTGGACAGACAGACAGCGGACAAAGACCAATCCTAAAACCTCACCTGAGCAATCAGGTGAGCTCAAAAATGTTCTTACCAAATTTCATGAAAATTGGGCCAAAATTGTGACTTCTAGAGTATTGACATGTTTTCACTATATACATATAGAGAAAAATGCCCCGCCCAATGGCAGCCATGTTTTTTCACAGATCTCGACAATTTTCGAACTCGTCCGAGAAATCAATAAAACCACTGTTTTGACCAACTTTCATGATGTTTGGGCAAAAATTGTGACTTCCAGAGTGTTCACAAGGTTTCTCTAAAGCCGAATAAGGAAAACTGCACCGCCCACTGGCGGCCATGTTTTTCAACGGACCGGAACCACTTTTTAACTCAACCAACATATCATTAAGACAAACATTTTGACAAAGTTTCATGAAGATTGGGCATGAAATGTGACAATTGTTTTCTTTTTTTCGACCTATTGACCTAGTTTTTGACCCGGCATGACCCAGTTTGGAACTTGACCGAGATTTCATTGAGACAAAGCTTCTGACCAAGTTTCATGAAGATCGGACAATAAATGTGGCTTCTAGAGTGTTTACGAACAAATGTTAACGGACGGACGGATGGACGATGGACAAAGACCGGTCACAAAAGCTCACCTGAGCAATCAGGTGAGCTAAAAAAGCCCCGCCCCTTGCGGCCATGTTTTTCAACCAGCCGGAACAATTTTCAAACTTGTTCAAGATATGATTGGAAAAAATCTTCTGACCAAGTTTCATTAAGATCAGACAATAAGTGTTGCCTCTAGAGTGTTAACAAAGTTTTACAATAGAAATACATAGCCATATAAGGAAAAATGTCCCAATTCAAGCAACAGGAACCATTTTCCAACTCATCCAAGATATCACTGGGACATATCTTCTGACAAAGTGTAATGATGATTGGACAATAAATGTGGCCTCTAGAGTGTGAACAAGGTTTACTTAAGCCATATAAGGAACAAAAGCACCGCCTTGCGGGTGCAGACCGCTCATCTATTTTCTTTTTAAAGGTGAAGGGACTCTTAATTTCAATCACAAAGGAGGGAGGGGTGGAGTGAAGAGGGGTGAATAGTGTGGGGGTGTGGACATTTATTACATTATCTTCCAAAAATGCGAAAATAAAAGTGCAAAAACAAAAAATAATAATTTCGG
Organism: Dreissena polymorpha; assembly: GCF_020536995.1. Classification (NCBI taxonomy): domain Eukaryota; kingdom Metazoa; phylum Mollusca; class Bivalvia; order Myida; family Dreissenidae; genus Dreissena; species Dreissena polymorpha. Next base: position 11,094,460 of record NC_068358.1, read on the forward strand.
GGTGGAAGGGGGGGGGGGGGTGGGGGGGGGAGGGGATTCTTGGGTGCGATGGTTGGACGGTATTTCAAAAATAAAATAATAAAAATAAATATTTGTGTTTTTTTAACCGTTTCAAAAAAATATAATTTTTTGGGGGGGGGGTATAGTGTGAGGGTGTGGTGGTCATTTGTGAGATGATCTTAATAAAAAAATAAAATAAAAATTCAGGGGGGGATTCGGGGGGGGGGAGGGCACGGGGGATGGTTTGGGTGGAGTCTATTGTGGTATGTCAGATAAGAGTAGTTTTGTCAAAGTATCAATCAAATCTAATCATAAATCAAGAAGTTATGGCAATTTTAGCAAAATTTAATAATTTGACCTTGAGAGTCAAGGTCATTCAAAGGTCAAAGTAAAATTCAACTTGCCAGGTACAGTAACCTCATGATAGCATGAAAGTATTTGAAGTTTGAAAGCAATAGCCTTGATACTTTAGAAGTAAAGTGGATCGAAACACAAAATTTAACCATATATTCAAGCTACTAAGTCAAAAAAGGGCCATAATTCCGTAAAAATGACAACCAGAGTTATGCAACTTGTCCTTTTACTGTACCCTTATGATAGTTTGCGAGTGTTCCAAGTATGAAAGCAATATCTATGATACTTTAGGGGTAAAGTGGACCAAAACACAAAACTTAACCAAATTTTCTATTTTCTAAGTATAAAGGGCCCATAATTCTGTCTAAATGCCAGTCAGAGTTACATAACTTTGCCTGCACAGTCCCCTTGTGATAGTTAATAAGTGTTGCAAGTATGAAAGCAAAAGCTTTGATACTGTAGGAATAAAGTGGACCTAAACACAAAACTTAACCAAATTTGCAATTTTTTAAGTATAAAAAGGGCACATATTTCTGTCAAAATGCAAGTCAGAGTTACATAACTTTGCCTGCACAGTCCCCTTATGATAGTTAGTAAGTGTTGCAAGTCTGAAAGCAATAGCTTTGATACTTAAGGAATAAAATGGACCTAAACACAAAACTTAACCAAAATTTTCAATTTTCTAAGTATAAAAAGGGCACATAATTATGTCAAAATGCACGCCAGAGTTATCTACCTTTGCCTGCCCAGTCCCCTCATGATAGTAAGTAAGTGTACCAAGTTTGAATGCAATAGCATTGATACTTTCTGAGAAAAGTGGACCTTAACGCAAAACTTAACCGGACGCTGACGCCACCGCCAAGGTGATGACAATAGCTCATAATTTAAAATAAATAAATAGATGAGCTAAAAATGCCCTGCCCTCTGGGGGCCATGTTTTTTACAGACCAGAACCATTTTAGAATTGATGATATTATAAGAACAATTGTTCTGACCAAGTTTCATGAAGATTGGACAATATATGTGACTTTTAGAGTATTAACAAGTTTTTACTATAGCCATATACGAAAAAATGCCAAGCCTCCTAGTGGCCATGTTTTTAAACAAACCAAAACCATTTTCAAACTGGTCCAAGATATTATGGGGAAAAATTGTCAAACCAAATTTGATAAAGGTCGGACAATAAATGTGGCCTCTAGAGTGTTAACAGGGTTTTACTATATCCATATATAGCCATATAAGCAAAAATACCAAGCCCCCTGGCTTCCATGTTTTTTAACAGACCAGAACCAACCTCGAAATCATCCAAGATATCATTAGAAAAAATGTTTTGACCAAGTTTCATAAAAATTGGACCATAAATATGGCCACTAGAGTGTTTACAAGGTTCTACTCAATTAATAGCTATACAAGGAAAAGTGCCAAACCCCTGATGGCCATGATTTTCAAGCAACTGGAACCATTTTCAAGCTCATCCAAGATATTAATGGGACAAACTTTCTGACCAAGTTTCGTGATGATTTGACAATAAATGTGGCCTCTAGAGTGTTAACAAGGTTTTACTTAAGCCATATATGGAAAAATGCCCTGCCCCCTGGTGGTCATGTTTTTCAACCAACCAGAACACTTTTGAACTCCAAGATATTATTGGCACAAACCTTCTGACCAAATTTCATGAAGATCGGACAAACAAAGAGGCCTCTTGAGTGTTAACAAGGCAAATGTTGATGCAGTTTTACGTAGGACAGACGACGGACAAAAGGAGATCACAAAAGCTCACCATAAGCACATTGTGCTCAGGTGAGCTAAAAATGAACAATGTTTATGCTTAGTTTACATCACGAAAATTCAGTTTATGCAATATTATGGTGTAAAAATATGTTATATTAAAATCCGGATTTTGTCAGTATGTTATGTCTTTTTTTAACTGCTTCAATATGTTTTATATTTTTTTTAACATAAGAGAGACAAGGTTTTGACAATGGTACTACATTTCTATGATTTGAGATAGAGTTCATCCATCTGAATGTTGTTGATCAGATGATTTGAATGTAAGTTTCTATAAGTTGAAAGAAAAAGTGTCTAGACAATGAAAATATTATTGTAATGCATTATTTCAAGACAATCTATTTAAATGCAACTCATGTAAGTTTTAAACATGCTTTTACTATACTAATTTATAACAAACTGAATTTGACAATTGTTCAACTCAATTTTCACAATTTTAATAGAGATGAGAGAATGAAATGTGTCTTTTCAATAATTAGTTTAGCACTGATAATGGTAACTTGCCATAAATAAAGGACCATGTGTGTGTAAAATACGAGAAAAATACTGCTGGAACAACAGAAGTTTCACCTCTTTATTATATTGACATTCACTTTAAAATACATCATTACAGCATAGTCTAATACGAGTGTCAAATATACTAAATTATAACAAGGGACAAAATTGTCACAAAACCAGGTTTTCATTGTGAAAAAAAATCTGATAAAGGGAGACAACTCAAACAGAACTTTTGAAATGAACAAACAAAATTAACCCCCTTTGTAAGTTTGTTTTAAAATAAATCTATTTTTAGTCGTGGCGACCTTGACATTGGAGATATTGACGTGATTCTTTCGTGCGACACACCGTCCCATGATGGTGAACAAATGTGCCAAATGATTTTAAAATCTCATAATGAATGACATAGTTATAATCAAGACAAGATCATTTATGGCTATTTTTGACCTTTGAACTCAAAGTGTGACCTTGACCTTGGAGATATTGACGCAATTTTTTCGCGCGACACACCGTCTAATGATGGTTAACAAATGTGCCAAATGATTTTAAAATCTCACAATGAACGACAAAGTTATGGCCCGGACAAGCTTGGTTCGCCCGCCCGCCAGCCAGCCAGCCAGCCCGCCCGCATTCGCCAATCTAATAACCAGTTTTTTCCTTCGGAAAACCTGGTTAATTTCCTTCGGAAAACCTGGTTTAAAAAAAGCTATGAATATAGTGCAAACATGTACAAAACAAGAGCACCGCATAATGGGCGCCATGCTCTGCTGCGGGTGCAGTTTTGAATAAATGAAAGCTTATCCGATTTTTTTTTTTTTTTTTTTAGAGGTCACAATGACCTTGACCTTTGACCTAGTGACCCAAAAATGGGTGTGGCATGTAGAACTCATCAAGGTGCAGCTACATATGAAGTTTCAAAGTTGTAGGTTGAAGCACTTTGAGTTTAGAGCCAATGTTCAAAACCTTGACAAAATGTTAAGGTTTTAGCACGATGCGGACGGCAAATGAGCAAAGTGCCGTTCCAACCAATTGCCTAGTTGCCAATGTTAGTCTGTAGATTGAAAACCTTTACATAAAAGAACACTCATAATTTCTGAAAATGTTTCAAAAATTCACCTGGGTATATCAGTGCCTCATGATACTTAATTGATCCCCTGTGCAGATTAATGCAATCTCCCAGGTATTTACACTAACTAAATCTTAGCGAGCTAAGGCCAACATAAAAAATATCTTTGTTTGTTATTGCCTCCCTACATACTTATATTGTGCTAACTCAAAATGATCGTTTGCTTTCCTTTTTTGTCAAATACAATTCTTTTTTTGTGTGAATTAAAGCTATTCTTTCATTTCAGCTATCGCCCTTTGTGTCAATATTCTCAATATATCAGCTAGATGCCTGCCTAAAATAGGCCAAATAGATATGGGTATATAGAAATATGGCCATGTATCTTCGATTATATAGAGGATATTTGTAGGATTCGGTGGATTATCGATTTTAATTCACAAGTGATCATAGAATATATTTTCTATGATCACTAGTGAATTAAAATCAATATTCCACCGAATCCAACAAATTTTCTTTTTATTTTATGCTTTTTTTTTCACAGTTTATATACATTGTTAAAGAGTTCAACCAAAGAATTTTGCTTGGATAATGACGTGATTTCGTCAAAAAAAATGACGTCATTTCACAGTAAACAATGAAAATTATCGATAATTTTCACTGATAATTTTCACTGTTAGAAACAGTGAAATTATCAGTTTTAATTCACTGACATTTCTCTATAAACCACCGGAAAGCATTAAATAAAATCCTTTAAATTAAATGGCTAATATAAATTTAAAATGATTACCATTATTGTAAGGTTGGCCATATGATAAATTAAATGGCCATATGATAAATTTTTATTTTTTTATTTTCTTGTTGTCAGATAACATACCTCAGCTTGATGTTTGATGTCATTCACCTTCTGCCTCTCTTCAATGACATCATCATCTTCATTGACATCACTGGTGACATCGTCAATGTTTGCGTACTCAGAATGAGGCTTCCTTGCTGCCAGGCAACCAAAGGCGTCTGCCACTGACCCACCAGTGTCCCTCACATCTAGGACTCTTAGCAGGACAAAGTTCACCAACACTTGCAGTATAGGCTGTAATATAGACAAACTTTATATAAGAATGCTTTATGTATTTAATTTTTTTTTTAATAAATATTCCTAACATTTATGTTTAACAAGAGGGCCATGATGGCCCTGTATCGCACCACTGCTGAAAAAAGGCTGAAACAAATATTCTCTGCATGTGCAAATACTTAAATATAGGCCCTATTTAAGCACATGTACACTTTTGTGACCACCTGGGCTTGGTCAAATTTAACCCCAGGGGCATAATTTGAGCAAACTTTGTAGAGGACTACTACATCTCACTACATGTACATACAAAATATGGTAGCCCTAGGTCCTAGAGCTAAGGACAAGAATATTTTTAAAGTTTTCACAAAACAAGCAAGATATAAGCGTATATAATGTTCAATTTTGTGACCCGCGGGTCAGGGTAAAATTTGACCCAAAGGTAGAGGACTATAAGATGTTACTGCATACCAAGTTTGGTAGCCATAGTCTGCATGGTTTTCGACGAGAAGATTTTTAAAGATTTCACAAAATAGGCGCTTTATAAGCATTTATTCAATTTTGTGACCCCCCAGGGCAGGGTCAAAGTTAACCCCAGAGCCATTATTTGAACAAATTTGATAGAGGTTTATAAGACTTCACTACATACCAAATTTGGTAGCCCTAGACCCAATGGTTATGGACAAAAAGGTTTTTAAAGTTTTCACAAAATAGGTCCCATATAAGCGTATGTTCAGTTTTGTGACCCTCCGGGCAGGGTCAAATTTGACCCAAGGGGCATAATTTGAACAAACTTGGTAGAGAACTATTAGATGTCACTACGTACCAAATTTGGTAGCTCTATGCCTTATGGTTAAGGACAGATAGATTTTTAAAGTTTTCACAAAATAGGCACTATATAAGAATATAATTGATTTTGTGGCCCCCAGGGCAGGGTCAAATTTGATTCCTGGGGCATAATTTGAACAAACTAAGTGAAGGACTATACAATGTCACTACATACCAAATTGTGTAGCCCTAGGCCTAATGGTTATGGACAAGATTTTTTTTTTAAGTTTTCACAAAATAGGCATTATATAAGCATATGTTCAATTTTGTGACCCCCAGGGCTGGTTCAAATTTGACCCCATGGATAAAATTTGAACAAATTTGGTAGAGAACTATAAGATGTCACTAAATACCAAATTTGAAAGCCCTAGGCTGGATGGTTATGGACAAGAAGATTTTTGAAGTTTTCACAAAATAGGCCTTATATAAGCATATTTTCAATTTTGTGATCCACCGGGGCAGGGTCAAATTTGACCCCAGGGGAATAATTTGAACAAACTTGGTAGAGAACTTTAAGATTTCACTAAATACCAAATTTGGTAGACCTAGGCTCAATGTTTATTGACAAGAAGATTTTAAAAGTTTTCACAATATAGGCCTTATATAAGCATATGTTAAATTTTGTGACCCCCCAGGGCAGGGTCAAATTTATCCCAGGGGCATAATTTGAACAAACTTGGTAGAGGACTATAAGATGTCACTACATACCAAATTTGGTAGCCCTAAACCCAATGGTTATGGACAAAAAGATTTTAAAGTTTTCACAAAATAAGCCCTTTATAAGCATTTATTCAATTTTGTGACCCCCGGGGCAGTTTCAAATTTGACCCCAGGGGCATAATTTGAACAAACTAAGAAGAGAACTATTACATGTCACTACATACCAAAATTGGTAGCCCTATGCCATATGGTTATGGACAAAAGATTTTTAAAGTTTTAACACAATAGGCATTATATAAGCATATGTTTAATTTTGTGACCCTCAGGGCAGGGTCAAACTTGACCCCAGGGGCATAATTTGAACAAACATGGTAAAGGACTATAAGATGTCACTACATACCAAATTTGGTAGCCTAAGGCCCAATATTTATGGACAAGAAGATTTTAAAGTTTTCAAAAAATAAGACCTTAATAAGCATATATTCAATTGTGTGACCCCCGGGGCAGTTTCAAATTTGACCCCAGGGGCATACCGTAGGTTTCCACATATAGCGCGCAGTGTTTTACCTCCAAAATTCAAATTAAAAAGCTGGTGCGCGCTATACATTGATACAACGCTATCCTGGCTGCTAAATTGGTACAAAATATGTTGTGTAATCGTAAATAATAAAAATGGCCGCCATGTTTTTTCTGGAAAACTACCACCCTATAATCGTACAGACTGAGGGGCCATTGTCGAAACAACATGAAGTCGTTACTGGTAGATATGAATGCGGTAGAAGAAGTTTTGGTCAAAAATAACTTTGTTTGAATAAACTTGCTGACATTTCTTTGTTTGTGTTTTTACATTTCTTTATTGATGAATTCCGATGGGGATTGTTTTCGACAGTCCGGAGAGCAGGCAAGGGTAGGTGCGAACGAGGTCTTTTTTGCGGGTCACGGTAGGTGTGAAAGGGGGTCATTTTGCACTTCGTAATTGGCGGATGTTATTGAGTAATATGTGCCACGACTTGTCACGACGCTAATTGACATTTGAGACACTAATTGACACTTGAGAACGTGAAGATATGAAATTGCATTTTGTGTGTATAAATATTGAACGTTCAACAGTGGTGTACCTCAACAACTGTATCCCTGTCTCCCATGCGACATTCAAATTTACCGGTAATGCCCATGCTTTCCCAGAGGAAAATCACACGATGTACACTTATTCTTATTTTCTCACGTTTTTCACAAAATGCACGTGGACTGTTAATCTTTTAATAGAAAATTACAAAATTGTCAGAAAAGTATAGTGCTATGCAACCCATGCTCCTAATCATAATGACGCTTCCTATTTTTTGAATGCTTAATTAAGCTTTCCAAAGCCCCGGATGATTGGATTGTGCAATAGTAAAATGGCGGCCATTTTCGGTCCGATTTGGTGGTTTTATTGTCTTTAAAAAAAAAATCTCCATTTTTGCATTTAAAAAACAGCCTGCGCGCTATACACGGGAGCGCGCTATACGTGGAAACCTACAGTAATTTTAACAAACTAAGAAGAGAACTATTACATGTCACTACATAGATTTTAAAGTTTCACAAAATAGGCCTTATATAAGCATATGTTCAATTTTGTGACCCTTGGGGCAGGGTCAAACTTGACCCCAGGGGCATAATTTGAAAAAAACTTGGTAGAGGACTATAAGATGTCACTACATGCCAAATTTGGTAGCCCTAGGCCCAATGGTTATGGACAAGAAGATTTTTTAAGTTTTCACAAAATAGACCCTATATAAGCATATGTTCAATTTTGTGACACCAGGGCAGGGTCAAATTTGACCCCAGGGGCATAACTTGAAGAAATTTGGTAGAGGACTATTAGATGTCTCTACATACCAAATTTATTAGCCCTAGGCCCAATGGTTATGGAAGAGCAGATTTTGAAAGTTTTCACAAAATAGGCCTTATATAAGCATATGTTCAATTTTGTGAGGCCCAGGGCAGGGTCAAATTTGACCCCAGGGGCACAATTTGAAGAAATTTGGTAGAGGACTATTAGATGTCTCTACATACCAAATTTGATAGCCCTAGGCCCAATGATTATGGACGAGAAGATTATGAAAGTTTTCACAAACAAGGCCTTATATAAACATATGTTCAATTTTGTGACCCCCCGGGCAGAGTCAAATTTGACCCCAGGGGCATAATTTGAAGAAATTTGGTAAAGGACTTTTAGATGTCTCTACATACCAAATTTGATAGCCCTAGGCCCAATGGTTATGGACAAGAAGATTTTGAAAGTTTTCACCAAATCGGCCTTATATAAGCAAATTTTCATTTTTGTGAACCCCTGGACAGGGTCAAATTTGACCCCAGGGGCATAATTTGAACAAATTTGAAAGAGGTTCACCCCAGGAACATTCCTGAGAAATTTCATCAGAATTGGACCACTAGTTTAGGAGAAGATGTTTTAAGGAAAAGTAAACGCACGCACGGACGCACGCACAACGGACACAGGACCATGACATAAGCCCCGCTGGCCTCTGGCCAGTGGAGCTAATAAGGTTTACCATGGAAAATAAACATCAAACAGCCAAAACAACAATTATTTCAAATTTAAACAAGAGCACCGCCTTGCGGGTGCAGACCGCTCATCTATTTTCTTTTTAAAGGTGAAGGGACTATCATTTTCAATCACAAAGGAGGGAGGGGTGGATAGAAGAGGGGTGCATTGTGTGGGGGTGTGGACATTTATTACATTATCTTCCAAAAATGCGAAAAAAAGGAAAAAAAAATCGGGGAGGGGGGGGGGGGGGGGGTGGGGGATGGGTGGGGGGGGGGGGGGATTCTTGGGTGCGATGGTTGGACGGTATTTCAAACATAAAATAATAAAAATAAATATTTGTGTTTTGTAACCGTTTCAAAAAACATAAATTGGGGGGGGGGGGGGGGTGAGGTGGGGGGGGGGGGGGGTATAGTGTGTGAGGGTTGTGGTGGTAATTTGTGATCTTAACAAAAAAAAAAAAAAAAAAAAAATTTAGGGGGGGGGGGGGGATTCGGGTGGGGGGTGGGGGGAGGGGGGGGGGGTGGGGGGGGTGTTTCTTGGGTGCGATGGTTGGACGGTATTTCAAACATAAAATAATCAAAATAAATAGTTTAGTTTTTTAACCGTAAAAAAAAAATGGGGGGGGGGGGAGGGGGGGGCACGGGCGATGGTTTGGGTGGAGTCTATTATGGTATGTCAGGTAAGAGTAGTTTTGTCAAAGTATCAATCAAATCTAATCATAAACAAAGAAGTTATGGCAATTTTAGCAAAATTTAATAATTTGACCTTGAGAGTCAAGGTCATTCAAAGGTCAAGGTAAAATTCAACTTGCCAGGTACAGTAACCTCATGATAGCATGAAAGTATTTGAAGTTTGAAAGCAATAGCCTTGATACTTAAGAAGTAAAGTGGATCGAAACACAAAATTTAACCATATATTCAAAGTTACTAAGTAAAAAAAGGGCCATAATTCCGTAAAAATGACATCCAGAGTTATGCAACTTGTCCTTTTACTGTACCCTTATGATAGTTTGCGAGTGTTCCAAGTATGAAAGCAATATCTATAATACTCTAGGGGTAAAGTGGACCAAAACACAAAACTTAACCAAACTTTCAATTTTCTAAGTATAAAGGGCCCATAATTCCGTCCAAATGCCAGTCAGAGTTACATAACTTTGCCTGCACAGTCCCCTTACGATAGTTAATAATGGTTGCAAGTATGAAAGCAATAGCTTTGATACTTTAGGAATAAAGTGGACCTAAACACAAAACATAACCAAATTTTCAATTTTCTAAGTATAAAAAGGGCACATAATTCTGTCAAAATGCCAGTCAGAGTTACATTACTTTGCCTGCACAGGCCCATTATGATAGTTAGTAAGTGTTTCAAGTATGAAAGCAATAGCTTTGATACTTAAGGAATAAAATGGACCTAAACACAAAACTTAACCAAAATTTTCAATTTTTTAAGTATAAAAAGGGCACATAATTCTGTCAAAATGCATGCCAGAGTTATCTAACTTTGCCTGCCCAGTCCCCTCATGATAGTAAGTAAGTGTACCAAGTTTGAATGCAATAGCATTGATACTTTCTGAAAAAAGTGGACCTAAACGCAAAACTTAACCAAAATTGTCAATTTTCTAAGTATAAAAAGGGCACATAATTCAGTCAAAATGCACGCCAGAGTTATCTAACTTTGCCTGTCCAGTCCCCTCATGATAGTAAGTAAGTGTACCAAGTTTGAATGCAATAGCATTGATACTTTATGAGAAAAGTGGACCTAAACGCAAAACTTAACCGGACGCCGACGCCGACGCAGACGCCGACGCAGACGCCGACGCCAAGGTGATGACAATAGCTCATAATTTTTTTTCAAAAAATAGATGAGCTAAAAACTTAATACTAATCATAAATAAGTTTCTTATGTGTAATCCTTGTTTTCATGTTCATGAATTTTCCTAGATTCAATCCTACTGACCAGTTTCTCTTATATATATATATCAATAAGGCTTAGAAAAAAGCACACTGTAAGATAATTGTCAAGACTCAGAAACAAGACTCAGTCATCAATATAGAAATAAACACAGAATGTTTCTAAGTCGGCTAATGAGGCCACAAAACCTTACGTGACTGAAAAGGGGACAGGGTAGCTCCACATCTGACTGGGATGATGTGCAGGCGGGTATGGAGCTACGCTGGCTGCATATAGCGTAAGACACATTTTCGAATGATGTAGTTCATATAACAGAGAAACTTGACCAGCTATATGGATAGGTAACCAAATAAGTAGTGCTTTGGACTAAAAATCTGAGGAAAGAGGTTCCAAACCATAGCTTGTGTATGGATTGATAATTGACTTATTTCTATGACCAGTATTCCCATATATTTGATTCAGTACAGTAGTTGTCAGTAGCAGGCATATGAATGCGTAATGAGAACTGGAAAACCATATTTAAAAGGAAACAGTGTAAGGTTAACAGGAAACAGTGTAAGATTAACAGGAAACAGTGTAAGGTTAACGTAATGCCATGACATGACTGAAGTTCAGTTGAAAAAGGTAAAAAAATCCACATAAACCAACAAACAAATTATTTTTGAAAGATTAACTTACCAGGAGAATGGCCACAAGTATATTGGCAGTAAAGTACTCTCCAAAAGCAATCTTGTTCACCTCCATCTTCATGGTTGCAACTCTGTACACCTGCAAGCAGTTCACAGTGGAATATTTTTATTGTCCCTCCCGTTTATACAAATGAGCCACGCACTTTGAAAATGAGGCTTGATGCATGAGAGTGAAGTGTCTCCACAGGGTTATAAGCTAGGACTGCAAGACAACACTTACACCACATGCATTAGAGCCCATTTTAAAAGATTGAGGCTTAAATATTTGGCCCAAGATGTGTCTGTGTGTCAGGTTCCATCATTTTTTTTCAATAATCTTAGCAGTCAATCACCACACAGCCAGCAAAAACTAAAATTGTTCCTCTTGAGGTGTTAACAAAAACTGCATATTTCAACAAGATGTGTTTGTAAAACACTCTGTCTCCCCCATATATTTTACCTTTGACCTTGAAGGATGACCTTGACCTTTCACCACTCAAAATGTGCAGCTCCATGAGATACACATGCATACCAAATATCAAGTTGCTATCTTCAATATTGCTAACTTTATGGCCAATGTTAAAGTTTGACGCAAACAAATAAACCAACAAACAGACAGGGCAAAAACTCAACAATGCGAGTGCTTGACAGTATAACGTAAGCCATAATGGAGAAGGGGGTATAATGTGGGTGTGAGGTCATTTAATAGATGATCTTTCAATAAAAATAAACAAAATAAACAAATATTATTATTTTGTTAAAAGTTTGTTTTTTTTTTGGGGGGGGGGGGGATTCTGGGGTGGGGAGTGGGGAATGGTTTGGGTGGAGGCCATTGTGGTACGTCTTGTAAGTATTGTTTTGTCAAAGTATGAATAAAGTGTGATCATTAATAAAGAAGTAATGTCAATTTATGTAAAATTTATTAATTTGACCTTGAGAGTCAAGGTCATTCAAAGGTCAAGGTCAAATTCAACTTGCCAGGTAGAGTAACATCATGATAGTAAGAAAGTATTTGAAGTTTGAAAGCAATAGCCTTGATACTTTAGAAGTAAAGTGGATCTAAACACAAAATTTAACTAAATATTCAAAAATACAAAGACAAAAAGGGCCATAATTCCGTTAAAAAGCCAACCAGAGTTATGCAACTTGCCCTGTACAGTCCCCTTATGAAAGTTAGCGTGTTTTCCAAGTCTAAAAAGTAACAGCTATGATACTTTAGGATTAAAATGGACCAAAACACAAAACTTAACCAAATGTTCAATTATCTAAGTATAAAAAGGGGTCATAATTTTGTCAAAATGCTTGATACAGTTGTCTGCTCTTGTTTATAGATTGGGGTCATGTTGGTAAAGAAGTATGCAAAATATGAAAAAACTATGTCAAAGGACATAGGAAATATTTGAGGTGGTACGCAAACTTTAACATAGATTTATCAATAATATGCATATTCTAAGTGAAAAAAGGGCGATAATTCTAACAAAATGCTTGATACAGTTGTCTGATTTTACTTATAGGTTGGGGTCATGTTGGTAAAGAAGTATGCAAAATATAAAAGCAATATGTCAAGGGACATAGAAAATATTTGAGGTGGTATCCAAACTTTAACATAGAAAATCTAAGTGCAAAAAGGGCCATTTTTGTTACAAAATGCTTGATACAGTTGTCTGCTCTTGTTTATAGATTGGGGTAATGTTGGTAAAGAAGTATGCAAAATATGAAAGCAATATGTCGAGGACATAGGAAATATTTGAGGTGATACGCAAACTTTAACACAGAATTATCAATAATATGCATATTCTAAGTGAAAAAAGGGCCATAATTCTTACAAAATCCTTGATACAGTTGTCTGCTCTTGTTTATAGGTTGGGGTCATGTTGATAAAGAAGTATGCAAAATATAAAAGCAATATATCAAGGGACATAGAAAATATTTGAGGTGGTACGCAAACTTTAACATAGAAAATCTAAGTGAAAAAAGGGCCATAATGTTACAAAATGCTTGATACAGTTGTCTGCTCTTGTTTATAGGTTGGGATCATGTTGGTAAAGAAGTATGCAAAATATAAAAGCAATATGTCATGGGACATTGGAAATATTTGGGGTGTTACGCAAACTTTAACATTCCAACGCTCACGGGAACGCCGACGCCGGGGTGAGTAGGATAGCTCCACTATATACATTTCATATATAATAGTCGAGCTAAAAATCAATACTGCAGATACTTATCTTACAACTGTCGCCCCATAGATACAGTGTAAATATAAAATGAATATTTATAAGATACGATTATTTTATGAACATGGTTATTAAATGAACAAATTCGTTTCTCATTAACAATGGACTGAAGAAAAACACACACACTACATCTTTGTGAGCCTACCTTATCAATGTAATAGATGCCTCCAAAGATGCTGTAAGGTGGCATGGCACAGCACGAAATTAAGTGCACCATGCTGGCTGTAGACTCACTGCTCATGGTATCAATCAGGGACACCGCCACATATGGCATGAACCCACCCTGTGAAAACAAAGATAAGAAATACTAGAATTTATAGCAGGATATCAACTTGAGTGGTGGTATTCAACTAGCATATCTACACTTCAACACCGTTATTTTTAAGTATTTTTCGGGTCCCGATTTTTTCTTTTCTTTGTTTAATGTAAAAATTCATTGTTAATCCGACCTTTGTTAAACTGAAGAAATCGTTAATTCAAAGTGATTCTGTCGGTCCCAATACTATAATTCGCAACTAATTATCAATAATAAATCTGCAAAACACTGAGTGTAATTTCACACCTTTGTCGTCTGTGCTTGGGGCATCAAAAGCCGATAATAACACATTTGTAATCTGCACATAGCGTGTTTGTTTTATAATGTCGTCAAAAGCCGATTATTACTATTTATGTAGTTTTGCATTCTTTAGTAACAAAAGTGTCACGTAAGGTCTGAGTAAATGTGGTCAAATGAAATGCATCATATATAAACTCTACGTTTTTAACAAAAATCATTACAAAATGTCTGATACAAATAAGTCATCCAGGTTGCTATTTTGCAAACCAAATGTCGAGCAATCTGGAGAAAGGCCCAGTACCCAGCGAATTCCACAACGTTTTATTTTTACAGAATCAAAGAAGTCTTCTGTCAAATGTTTATTTCGAATTATCGTTAATCCGAAGTTTTTTAAACGGTCCCGATGACTTCAAAGTAACTGTGTTGAAGTGTATTCAAATCCTAGGTTATCATTGATGAAAGGGTAAATAACACAAAACTCAGAAGGTTTATCATTTCTTTCTTGTCATAGCTAACATTTACAGTAAATTCCACAGTATTATTTAACTGAATAGCATTGCTTTTTCACGGAGAATTTTCTTTTAAATCTGAACTGTCTTATTGTATACATTTGTCTGGCTAAAAACTGAATTTTAAAGTGTTTTTTTTATTAAAAATAAAAATTGACATTGTGATCAAATATGTAGTTATTGGTTAATCTTAAGCTGCACTAAACTCTTTCCTGCTCAGAAGCAAGTGTTAATGGCTACATGCAACATTCAAAAAACAGAACAGCCTGCGAGCAAATTGAAGGCTGTTCAGGTTTATGCTGTTTACTACTCATCCGTTTCTTTGGAGTTCAAATTAAGTCTTCAAAACTTGAATCTTTTAAGAGAGGTGTTAGACTGCTAACATTTCAAAATGTGCTACTGAGAGGGAAAGTGTTGACTTCCGTTGCACAGGAGGTCAAGACCACTCACAAAGATGAAGAGTGTGGGTTGTACTGCTTGTGCCGATTCCCAGCTGTTGAACATGTAGGAGAACACGTAGGAGAAGAGCACGTTGGACGGGATGTAGGTAACACAGAGCAGTACCAGGGACAGCAGGGACCCGGCGCTATCAAACACCTCCACCTGCACAGCAAATATAGAGAAGTCACATAATTGTGAATGCATCCAAAGGACACTCCATTTATACTTACTTTATATAAGTTTTGGGAAATGTTTTAACTTATTTGCCAAACATTGATATAATTTTCAAGACATTCAAGAACAAGAGATGTGTTTGTCAGAAACACAATGCCCCCTATTGCGCAGCTTTGAAATAAAATTTCAATATATCATTTGGCAGGTTTAGAAATTATCTCCCTTTTAAAAGTTATTACTTCCCTTGGATTGTATTTTTTTACTTTTGACCTTGAAGGATTACCTTGACTTTTCACCACTCAAAATGTGCAGCTCCATGAGATACACATGCAAGTTTTCGGACGGACCGACAGACGGACAGACAGTTCAAATGCTATATGCCACCCTACCAGAGGCATTAAAAAATAAATATATATATATATATATTTGAGTCGTGTCCTGAAAAAACTGGTCATAGTGCATGTGCGTAAAGTGTCATCCCAGGTTGGCCTGTGCAGTTCGCACATGCTAATCAGGGACGACACTTTCCGCTTTTATGACATTTTTCGTTTAAATGAAGTCTCTTCTTAGCAAAAATCCAATTTAGGCTGAAAGTGTCGTCTCTGCGTAGCCTGTGTGGACTGGCCAGGCTAATCTGGGACCACACTTTAGGCACATGCATTATGCCCAGTTTTCTCAGAACGCGACTCATATATATACTACCCAAGCATTTAAATAACTTAAAAGACATAAAAGAAAAGTACCATTTTACTTGTTTCATTGGAAATGCATACATAACATGACATGTTTGAGAAGAAACATGGATTATGTTGCACATGTCATAACAGCAAATACTAGTCAATTTTCTTGGTATAACTAGTACTCAATAATGTGTGATTGATAAAGAGTTTGGCTGTATTCTGAAGATGTTTCAACACAGACGTTTCTCAGAACAAGTACTGGCTCTCCCTAGGAAATGACTCAACAAATGTAATACCGACTTTGGCCTAATTTTTCCCAATCAAGCATAAATAAACAGGTTATAACTAATTTATGAACACAACTGGTATCATTCAATTAGAACAAACATTAATAATTATCTTAGTCATATTAATGGAGTATTTTTATGTTAATGACCTTTGTAAGGTAGAGATGCACTGATTTTCACATGTGACCTCACTGTTTTCCACGGGATTTTTTTCAGACACCCTGGGGCCCATGGGGCTGGGAGGACTGCCCCCTCTATACTTTTTTTTACATTTTTAGAGTCCAATTACGTCATTTGGTGAGACATGACTCTTAAAAACAACAACCATAAAGTAATTGTGAAGATATACTTATAAATTGTCATTTTTTATTGCCTAAAGCCTTTTCCGTATAGATAGTAGAATCCCAACTCGACCGATTCCCAAATACATCCGAACCAACCCTACTCTAATAGTGCATACTTACTACTTGTTCAGTTTTTTTCATTACCCAATAATCCCGTTTATTCTATTTTTAAAAGCAAACTCTTGTCAAAATTGACGACAAAAGTGCTCAAGAATTTCATAAACTGAAATTTTATCTTACCGTACATTCGCGGCCATAAGTCTACCTCGGCCATAAGTCGAGGGGTATAATGTGGCTAGAAAAACTTGGTTTTCTGCCTTGACTCTGCCATAAGTCGGGGGTAAATTTCCTCAATATCTCAGACATGTTTAGTGACGTTTTAGTCATGGTTCTGAGGGCTTTTGCACTGGCAGTTGACATTTTTTGGGATATTAATAATAAGAATATATTTAAAACGAAACATTCAACGTTTCAATTATTTATTATCACGAAAAATATATTTTATTGTTCAAAATCATAATAACATATCATTGATTATTTCGAACTTAATATATATTTCACAAATCAAAATTAGTTTCCCATTTAACGTAATAACTTTCAGCGTTTATATTATGAGCAGATATTTTTGTATTCAAATGTTAGTGCTATTGATGTGAAAATTCGTTAAAATCTTGAACGCAGAAATTCATTATATGGTCAAAATAATTGTAACTTGCTCTCAAAAACGCTTTCGCCATTATGCATGAAACACGTGAATTTACCAACACTCGCATCGCTCGCTATTCGACTGTTATATACATATTCGTAAATCACGAGATACCCGAGGAATATTTTCTGCATTCTATAAAAACGTCTTATCTAATAATACTAAGCAGCTAATTGAAAGTAATTGTGTATTTAATATGTCCAATTACACTTTTAAATAATCCAGGGTGAGTGCGTAATATTATTATAATCAAACAATGAATGAAATCTTCACTCAGATAAGATCTATTTATTTACGAAAACGATTATGCATAAATTGTGGGACAGTTGTGAATAAATCAACGAAACCACACCTTTATCCAATCAAAAAATATACCATGTGAAGTTGAACAATAGCGATTGGTTAAAGGCGTATCCAACGATAGAGTAATTATTTTTGATTGATCCGAAGTAGTTTGTAGCAGAACCGTTTTGCATATCATTAACGGATAACTATTTTAGGCGTGACGCAATAAAGACAAATGATCAAAAGGATGCCAACACTACACTTTACACTTTGATCTTAGTCAAAAGGCCGAGAAGCGATAATTGGTGGCATAAAGACACCTGCATCTGTTGACAGTTTGTATTTACACGGATTAACTTTAAATGGGTACAAGTGTAAGCAGTCGATTTTCTATTGTTCTTAGCAGACAACGGACGATGTATCAATCGACAAATTGCTATGTATAAATTTCGCCACATTACCGTACGTCACAAATGTTTAATATTTTCGAAGTTATTTTTACATGTTTTTATTTGGACTTATTACGAAGATTAATGAATTAAAAACCAATGTAAACATGCAGTATTTTGTTATCAGCAGACATTTAAGTAAAAGACGAGTCGCCCTTACCGTAAATAGTCATCATTCCTCCGCTTCGGAGATTTATTACTTTAAAAAAAAACGGCACAGAAATATGTTTTTATTTTTATTTTTATTTAGTACCTCATCCATAAGTCGAGTTGACTTTTGAAGTCAATTTTGGGAGCGTTTTTAGGTCGACTTATGGCCGCAAATTTACGGTTAGTATAAAATGAATTTCGTCATAAGTGCCTACTTAAAGATTTGATGAAATATTGCCACTAAACATGCGTAAATCACCTGACGTGAAGTGTGTGTGTTTATATAACAAGCAATACACCCACACTTTCCATGCAAATTACATGACGTTGTATGTGCTGCATGATTTTTTGCGGCCTTTTTATTGAGACAAAGACTTAAAAGGAAATACATTAGTTTTGTTTATTTGAAGCTAGAACTTGTTTACGTTGTGTTAACATTTAGTTCGGAAGTTAGTTTTGTATTACGAACAAGTAAATATTAACATTCTAGAGTGGTTTTGGATTACAAATATATTTATGCTTATTGGAGATTTCAACATAACATTTGAAGCTGCATCATGAATTCGAAGATAATTTTTAAAACACGTAACAAGTCGAATAAATGTTTTGACAGTTTAATGCATGAAATGCATAATTTCCACGAGCATTGCAGCCAGTTACCATCATCATTCCTCTAATAAAGTGGCCAAGATTTATGGGGCAGTTACATTACTTCAAGAGTTTTCTGCATGATTTAACTACAGTTATTACCTGCCTATGCGTGCTGTAGCTCATAAAGAGTGCGCTTTCATTGGTCCAATACAATGATGCCTGCCTTTAGGCGGACTTAGATGGGTAATGCGATACATGTATTTACCAAAGGACCGTAAATCGGCTTTCAACATTTTCAGCGAAGTCATTATTGCTTTGATCTTAAGAATTGCTAGTTGCAGAAACTGCGTCAGGCGCCCCACGGACTTTGATTTAGAAATTCAAGCATACCGGGGAGGGGTCTTTATATTGCCTGTGGAAAGCACTGGACCTTCATAGTGGACATGTACAATACAGTACATTGTACCTCTTTCAACAAAATATTTTGTACATACATTCTGATGAGTAGCTTTTAAACACGTCAGGCTAAAGCCCTGCACCACATATCTGAACTCTGAATTGTTGTTTATAAACCAAAAGACCAACCTTCAGAACGAATGTCATGGTAACAATGAGTACAGCAGGCATGGAGTATTTAAGGGCATCCACGGCTATAGAGGTCGCCCAATACAGCCAGAATGGCACACCAGATATACGCAGCTGACTACGCACCTTACTCTGAAATAAAATGGTGTGCTGTGTTTGATGGTTTGGAAATGCTTTGATAGCAAATGAAGACTTTATAAATTGTATTATTTTTAACTGGCATATATGTTAATCATGCTATAAATTTATTGTTAGAGATATGTATATTGCAAGATGACAAGCTCGCACAGTATAACACAAACATTACCTCACATACACTCACATTTTTATTGCAATCGGGCTCAACACATAAAAAGCTACAAACACATATATTTTCATAAACCAAATGACTACATGAACAAATCATACCTCTCTATCCTTTACAATATCCACCCCAAAACCTGAAGGTATAACTGAGAAAGCCATGGCCAGTAGAATCACAGAAGCAAATGCACCGCCTGTGTATTTTGTCTTCTGGAAATGTGTGGGCCATGGCCAGCTACTGACACTTATGGAGCTGGAGTTACCCCCCTTGCCAGTCAAGGCCTCTTCAGTTTTGAAGATAACATTGCTCATCAGGTTGATAATGGCGGGTATGGCGTGAACAGCAGAGTCATTGTAGAATGCAGTGTAGCTGAACTCCGTTAGTTGCTGAAATGGACAGCAAGATGTGTGGAAATATATTCATTTTTCTACACACTAATGAATAGTAAGTTAAAGTACAATTTTGACAGATTACCTTTTCAAAATTGTTTTATTAGCCTTGTTATAATTGAAATGTAAACATTAAAGAACAGGAGATGTGTTTGTCAGAAACACAATGCCCCCTATTGCACC
The DNA here is from genome assembly GCF_020536995.1 of Dreissena polymorpha. Classification (NCBI taxonomy): domain Eukaryota; kingdom Metazoa; phylum Mollusca; class Bivalvia; order Myida; family Dreissenidae; genus Dreissena; species Dreissena polymorpha. Next base: position 11,114,714 of record NC_068358.1, read on the forward strand.
GCTTTGAAATAAATTTTCAATATATCATGTGGCAGGTTTAGAAATTATGTCCCTTTTAAAGCTTATTACTTCCCTTGGATCGTATTTTTTTACTTTTGACCTTGGAGGATGACCTCACCTTTCACCACTCAAAATGTGCAGCTCCATGAGATGCACATGCATGCCAAATATCAAGTTGCTATATTCAATATTGCAAATTATGGCCAATGTTAAAGTTTTTGGACGGACACACAGACAGACAGACAAATGGTCTGACAGTTCAACTGCTATATGCCACCCTGGGGCAAACTTACAGACATGTTGGTTTTTGTATACCCCTTTCAGTTCTAAACGAGAAATATAATCGGGGTTTAACAACTGAAAAAGTAGATTCATTCAGAAATACAACAGATAATCTCACATTTCCAACAGTAGCAAGGCTGGTAAGGTTGAGACCTAGGTAATGTGGGGCAAATGAAGTGTTCAGTAAGTTGATATTGGCATTGAAGGGGTCCAACAGGAATGCACTTGACAGGCCTTGCAGGATAAGCCGTGATGCTGTACTGTCTGAAACATGAAACAAATGACATTCTTTTTCATTGGGTCATTAATATTTCATTAAAAAATTACAACCCCATCCAAATGAAATTGGTTCTATTCATTAAATGTTCACATGCTCAGTCAAATCATGACTTCACCTTCTTCATTTTTGTTGCATCATCTGTTTTAAACAATATTTATTGTGCTTAATTTTGTTCAAAGGTTCAAGCTTAAACACAGATAAAAGTGGAATAAGTAGAGAATCAGGCCCATGTTGGATAGAGATGGCTTAATTCCCTTGGAACAAAAGATAACCACTTGCCAAGCCTCAGGGTAAAGGGTTTTCTTAGCCTTGCCAAAAAAACTTGCATTCATTCACCACTGTCTTTGCATGCTCTATAAACCATAAAAGAATATGTTCCTAACAGCATGGTTGTTATCTTCCTTGCTAGCTCCATACTTGCCTATGCTATCCTCTCCCAGTATCGGAGGTACTGGTCCAAAGCGGCCAATTACTGGAGATCCTGTTTTTAGTCTCGCATACATTCCAGCACTGATGTTTAAAATGGCTGGATTCTTACCCTTAAATGACAATAAATGAAAAATAAAGCTATGCAATGTAAATATTTACAAGATCTACAATAAACATTTTTTTATTACTTCCCAGATGTTTTTTAGTTTCTAAATATTTTCTCTTTTTTTATGGAGAAATGAAACATCCATTTTAAAATTAATACTCTTAAAAAATGCAATCATTATGAATACCAGCAATTATACACATGTTTTATTAAACATAAATGCACATCATGAAATTTGTTATTAAATGAATCCTTAGACAATTATCATGGCCATCCTAGTACTAGATACTTCTCAACTCACATCGGGAATAACATGGGACTTGTTGCTCACCATCACCCCAATGACCACCAGGATGATGGGTAAGACCAGCTGATAGAACAGCAGCTGCTTGTTGCGGCTGTTCCGTAGAAACTTCACCTTAAACAATGCCATGAAACGCTGGACAGCTAGGGCTGATCCTGAAAATGTTTAATATTATGCTTTTCAATAAACATTAAGTAACAGGGCACTACATAAAACGTTTTTCAGATTGTCCAGGTAACAAAAGTAAAGGTCCAGACCAAAAAAAGAGAATCTGCTAGTCAGACGGGACAATTAAAAATTGTCAAGGTCTTCTGTTTTGTAATAAACAAGCAACATAATTGGTTAAAAATCCATACAGTGCATTTTCAAATTTGTTAAAATGTTAATCAAGTGAGCTAGCTCTTTACCGACATCTCATCCCACGTGACTAGGCGACTTTTTGGAGATTGATATATTTTGGATGTTAGACTTCAGACATAAACATACATCTAACAATGAATTCGTGGGCTAGCCAGTCTAAAAAAAATCCACAAACAAGAGATGTGTTTGTCAGAAACACAATGTCCCCTAATGCGCCGCTTTGAATATAAAAAAATACCTTTGACCTTGAAGGATGACCTTGACCTTTCATGACTCAAAATAGCTCCAAGAGAAACATATGCATGCCAAATATCAAGTTGCTATCATCAATATTGCAAAAGTTATGACCAAGGTTAAAGTTTTGGTTAAAGTTTTGAGACACACGCACGCACGTTGTTCTCAGGTGAGCTATAAACATACGCATAAACTCTTCTAGGGATGCTTTGTTTACAAGTGACATAAGTAGTGCAATTACTTAAAACTTAAATAGTTACATTTTATGGTTTGGAAAAGTATCTTTTTGACCGGAACAAGTTAAAGTTGAACGCACTGGACAAGGTAATATTGAACCTTAAGGTACAAGTTACTCTTAAACATGTGATATTAAAGCTAGTCAGTTTAGCTTATCATATCATAAACAACTAGAGCTTTTTCACAGACATGACGAATACCCCCACATGCCGCACTGACACAGAATAATTTGCATGTTGTCTTCACATAGAACAGCGGACACCATGCTCAATGTTTAAAACGCACTAAGTGACCCCGTGACCTAGTTTTTGACCCGGCATGGCCCATGTTCAAACTTTACCTACATATCATCTAGATACAACTTCTGACCAAGTGTGGTGAAGCTCGGATGAAAACTACTTAAACAAGCAAATTCGATGAATTGATATACCCCGCCATTATACTTCTGGACACAAACAAAGCATTTTTTCAAGATACAAAGGGACATAACTCCGTTATTATCCGATGGTGTACAATGCCATTTGGCGTGCATCATCCTCTTATCCATTTATATACTCATACCAAGTTTCAATGAAATCCGTTTAAGCAGTTCCAAGATATGGCTCCTGATACAAAAGTGCCGGACGGACGGAAGAACGGACAACGCCAAAGCAATATCCCTCCGCCTATGGCGAGGGATAATTAGAGAGCGGAAACCATGCTGAATGTTTAAATCGCATAAAGTGACCCCGTGACCTAGTTTTTAAACCGGCATGACCCATATTTGAACTTGACCTAGACATTATCTAGATACAACATCTGACAAATTTTGGTGAAGATCGGATGAAAACAACTTGAATTAGAGAGCAGACACTTAATACGGACCGACAGACCAATACACTGACCGACGGACAGACAAGCTCACTCCTATATAACCCCCTAAACTTTGTTTGTGGGGTATAACAAGTGTACACAGTAGCTCTCTCAAGTCATTGTTTACTCTTAGTGGCAAAGAGAAATTTCTTCATACGTAAGTTAGTTTTTGATAGACATATCAGTAACCATGAGTTTTACACTGGACAATACACCTAAATTGCATGCTTGCTCTAAATATTTTGACTGTTTGCAAATAACATAGGACTAATTAATACAACTTTTTAAAAAATTAACTTGTATACAATTAACACTTAAATGAAAACACGCATATAACCAATATAAATATTACCCTTCAATAAGACGCCAACATCTGGATGTTCAGCTTGTGACTTGAAGTTCGCTTCTTCCACGGCAACACATGTCTCCGTTGGCAACAGGCCCTCAACCTCAGGTGGCCTTTCAATGTTGTCAACCTCAGCTGCATGAGCGTCATCTAAATTCTCAATAGTGACGTTACCGTCCTCGGTTGCTCGGCCATTCATCTCGGGAATCTCTGCAATCCTTTTTTCAGCCAAGTTTTCCATTTCCACTATCTTTGCCAATCTTTTCCCTTTCCCAAGGTCTTCAAGACTTACATTGTCATGCTCCTTTTCTACAAAAGTTTACTTTCAGTGACAAAAGTTTTTGAAAATAATAAACAATAGCAGGGCTCTTTTTTAAAAATAGAAAACAGTAGGAAACAAGAACTGCGTTTGTTTAACTTAATTTCCCCTACATCACTTTGAAATCACACAGCAGGTATTTAAAAACAAGAGGGCCATGATGGCCCTACATCGCTCACCTGACTAACCAAATACAATCCCAACCCAGATTTCATCAAGATAAACATTCTGACCAAATTTCATAAAGATTAGATGAAAACTGTGACCTCTATTGGCTACACAAGGTTTTTCTATTATTTGACCAAGTGTCCAAGTTTTTAACCCCAGGTGACCCAAATACAATCCCAAACCAGATTTCATCAAGATAAACATTCTGATCAAATTTTATAAAGATTGGATGAAAATTTGACCTCTATTGTCTACAGAAGGTTTTTCTATTATTTGACCTAGTGACCTAGTGTTTGACCCCAGATGACCCAAATACAATCCCAACCCAGATGTCATCAAGATAAACATTCTGACCAAATTTCATAAAGATTGGATGAAAACTGTGACCTCTTTGTCTATACAAGGTTTTTCTATTACTTGACCTAGTGACCTAGTTTTTTACCTTGTGACCTAGTTTTTACCTAGTGACCTAGTTTTTGACCCCAGATGACCCACATAAATTCCCAAACCAGATTTTATCAAGACAAACATTCTGACCAAATTTCATGAAGATTGGGTGAAAACTTTGACCTCCATTGTCTACACAAGGATGTTCTATTATTTGACCTAGTGACCTAGTTTTTGACCCAAATACAATCCCAACCCAGATTTCATCAAGATAAACATTCTGACCCAATTTCATAAAGATTGGATGAAAACTGCGACCTCTATTGTCTTTACAGGTTTTTTTTATTATTTCACCTAGTGACCTAGTTTTTGACCTAGTGACCTAATTTTTGACCCCAGATGACCCAAATACAATCCCAACCCAGATTTCATCAAGATAAACATTCTGACCAAATTTCATAAAGATTGGATGAAAACTGTGACCTCTACTGTCTACACAAACAAATTGTTGACGGTTTTTCTATTATTATACCTAGTGACCTAGTTTTTTACCTCAGATGACCCAAATACAATCCCAACCCAGACTTCATCAAGATAAACATTCTGACCAAATTTCATAAAGATTGGATAAAAACTGCGACCTCTATTGTCTACACAAGGTTTTTTCTATTATTTGACCTAGTTTTTGACCTAGTGACCTAGTTTTTCACCCCAGATGACCCAAATACATTCCCAAGCCAGATTTTATCAAGATAAACATTCTGACAAAATTTCATAAAAAATGGATGAAAACTGCGACCTCTATTGTCTACACAAGGTTTTTCTATTATTTAACCTAGTTTTTACCTAGTGACCTAGTATTTGACCCCAGATGACCCAAATACAATCCAAACCCAGATTTCATCAAGATAATCATTCTGACCAAATTTCATCAACATTGGATGAAAACTTTGACCTCTACTGTCTACACAAACAAATTGTTGAGGATTTTTCAATAATTTGACCTAGTGACCTTGTTTTTGACCCCAGATGACCCAAATTCAATCCCAACCCAGATTTCATCAAGATAAACATTCTGACCTAATTTCATTAAGTTTGGATGAAAACTGTGACCTGTATTGTCTACACAAGGTTTTTCTATTATGTGACCTACTTTTTTTACCTAGTAACCTAGTTTTTGACCCCAGATGGCCCAAATACAATGCCGACCCAGATTTCATCAAGATAAACATTCTGACAAAATTTCATAAAGATTAGATGAAAACTGTGACCTCTACTGTCTACACAAACAAATAGTTGACAGACGGAGGCACGCACATACAATGGACGCTGGACATCACACGGTCACATAAGCTCACCATGTCACTTCGTGACAGGTGAGCTAAAAAGTCTAAAAAACTATTATTCTAGAGTAAACTCCCATAAATCCAAAAACAGTATCTTCTCCAAAAATCAATAAACAGAAACAAAACTTTATCTGTAAGTCATGTAAGATGACGCAAACACACAAAATCAGGTCAATATCTGCAAGCATTTCCATAAAAAATCTCTGGAAACGAAATGCTGGACAAACATACAGTGCAATTTCTATATGCCCTTATACCTGGGGCATAAAAAAGGGACCAGTAGAAAACCTGCAGTGTGAGTACATACCTAGTTCTAAGAAGACCTCCTCCAGGGTTGTCATGGCGATGCCGTAGCTAAGGATACCAATGTCTTCGTCAAGCTTGTCTCCCTCTTCACCAGTCACATGCTCCAGGCCAGAAAACAGGTCTGAATAACATGGAAGCAGGTCTGAACTCCTCATTTACGGATTTAACATAAACGTCCTATAATGACAATCCATGAAGCATGAGACCTGAATGTTTGTCAATAAACACTGTGGTCAGGTGATATGGGTGTATTGAGTGTGTTCATATATCCATTTAACTGTCAAATCTTTGCAGGCAGCATTATGGATGATTTTTAACTGACGCATTTATGACACACAAAAGATTCTTAAAGCATGCATATATGTAAACTCTAAAAATGGGAACGAATATTCAGCTGAATATCTAAATCCGAAATTCTTATATAAATATGCCTTATTTTCCGAAAAGTAGTGCAGAAAACTTAATGTATCAGTCATTGTTTGGGTAACAGCTGCTATCAATCAAACAGATGCTAATTGGCATACGAGAGGATATCTGGGGCATTTATGGCCATCACTAACTGTACTTTGTTCCTCACATTTATAATTCTGGATATATGAAACAGCAATTCTTGGAATATATATAAATAACGAAAAACACAATTTTGAATATCATTTCAGTATTTGTTCGCATGCCTACTACAGACCAAACATCTTCAACCACCAAACATGGTGAACATAATAACTGATTAAATCATCCATCCAACAGATTACATGTATGAAGGGCCCACCTGCAATTTTGGATACCAAAATCACTGATAAAATTGATTACCTATATTTAGAGAACACCTGGGAGACCAAAGCACTGATCAAATTTCATTAGGAGTCTACGTGGCCGAATTGCAAACTTGAAAATCTCGCATCACTTATTACCAGTAGTATAGGCCAACCTGGAACCTTGCAGACTTAAATTACTAGAATCAAACTGATAACCAGTAATACAGGCAGAATTGCAAAATGGTAAACCATATAAATGATAACATATTAGGAGCCCACCTGCCAACTTGGGAGACCAAAACTACTGATAAATCATATAAAGGTTTGCAAAATCTCATATTGTTTAAATTGTCTGTTGCTGAAAAAGAAAGTATTAGCAGTTTGTCAGAAAGGCAATTAAAAGAGAATTCTGTGAATTGCTCACTTGTTAATTGATGCTGTAGCACAACATGGACAAAACAGACAACAGATATTGCCACCTTTGTCAAAACGTAAAAGAATGTATATTTTCACCCAAGTACACAATATAATAAAATAAGGGTAATAATTATTATGTGCCAACCTGCAAAGTGAAAATGGCTATAGGCAACCAGCACAAAAGCAGAACAGCATGTGGAGCACATCTTGCAGTTTGTTCAGGTTTTATGCTGTTTGCTGCTCAACAGTATCTTAGATTTGAAAATGAAGCCTTATATCTTAAACCTAGAAAGAATTTTTTTCATTTAATTTGATAAAGAACTTCACATGCATAAAAATGCATATCTGAGAGGGAAACAGTTAAGGTCCCACCTGAGAAGTGTGAGACCTGGTTGAGGGGCAGCATGAGGTCCAGCTCCTGACCGTGGTGTCTGTTGACCTCCACCCCCTGAACGTAGCGAGACACGTACCGGAAGATCTTCTCTATCAGAGCAGTAGGCTTCACCACCATGCTGCAGACACAACATATCAGGTGAGGGCCTCATAAATAAGTCCAGGTACAAGAATACATGAAGAGAAGTTCTTTTATATTCATTTTATTAGACCAAAAAGGCAAAATGCCCTGAGATGTTCAGCTGAAACCCCAAAGAACTTAATTGTTCTGAACAATAGCGTCCACAAGGTTTCGCAAAAGACTTATTTGGACCGTGCTCTGTAAAAAGGGGGTTTAAAGGGACCGTCAACCAGATTGACGAAAAAAAGAAGTTTCAAATACCGTATTTTTTACAATTATTAGTTTATATTGATAAAAAAACATCACGACTGGTATATTACATTACTTGAAAAAAAGTTGTTAAGTTTTCATATTAGCAGTTATTCGGTTAAAATTTTACTGGGTATGTGTACCAGGTAACTACCAGTTAACTATAAATAACGCACGTAGATTGATCATCATCACGTGGTAAACCCAGGAATGCAAATTGTGCATGCGTAGTGAATTGTATATATTATATATATATATATATATACATATATATATATTGATCAATCTTCTTTCGT